>NC_051154.1:69551147-69608922 GCF_013339745.2 Dermacentor silvarum | reverse complement strand
GGCTTCTCCGGGAGCCTTGCCTTTCTTCGGTCGCCCTATGGTAGCTGTGCACGCGTGTTCACTAGACGAGAGAGGCGACACGTCTATCGGAGTGCCGGCTGCTCAGAGCTTTCTAGTATATCATTGATGTCACGGCTAAGTGAACACTTGCTTCTGCTCGACTGTTTCGTCAGATCAAGATGCTGAGCAGGAGTTGCGACACATTGGCACAAGAGTGTTGAAGCGACATCTGTTATCTCACCTGTTAAACTGTGAGACGTTGCTATCATTTTTTTACTTGACCGCTGCACGCATGCGCATCTGGTGTACTCTTTCGACTCAATAATCCGAAGTTTAGCGACCTGCCTGCTCCTGTTCTCTCCCTTAATAATTACGTTTTGTTCCCTCATCATGCTACTATGCCTCGCTTAGTTCAACGACACCTTTGTCACCCTTTGCGGCGGACGAATGGCGAGGTTGGCATTCCGAAATGCTCAAATTCAAAAGGGGTCAGTTGTCAACACGAACTAGCCCAGTCCGTAACAAAGGGAAGGGGTTCAGGGGTCCTCGTGACAGTCTTTGTAAAGGCCTGCTGCCCATAGTTGGCAAAGAAGCGTTGTCTTATGTCTGGAAGCAAGACAGAATCCCAGGGCTGACTGAAGGTCCAAGCCGTGCAGCAGGCTGGGTTGAAAGCTTGCCGTCTATTTCATGGACAACGTAGTCTTTCGTACAAGACCAAAAGTGTTCATAACTGCATCTTTCCTTGAGAATGGTATTGATTCTTGTGTACCACCGCCTTAACTACCTCACCGAGTAGCGTCATCGGCGTACGTGCTTGCCACCCATAATGCCGTGGTGGGCTAGGATTTGAGACACTAAAGAAAGCGTTATAATGTCGTTTCTCGGTCAATAAGTGGCGAAACTTTATCATTTCAAACACTAAGCACTGATTCGTGTGGCTCGCGCCACGGGATGGTAGTTACAAACTGCCACGTTGCGTAGAATAGATACAATTTAGACGTTGTTTGGACAGATAAACCAAAGTGCAGCATGTAGAGTGGCAAGTCTAGCAGCTGTCCTTTATTTAGGTAAGGTGCGACGTGCTCAGCCCGACAGTGGTTGCTCTCGCTCGGAAGACTACAGCTCCTGCTCAGCCTGAACACTACGACTCCGACTGAGCCGTAGTGACTCAGTCGGAGTCGAAGTGACTGGCCATTCGTATAATATACCACATATATTAACGAAGTCGTTCGATGCATCCATCGTACCAAAGGAGCAGAGATAATTGTACTACTCCGCTATTTAACGCATCGTTGACGTGGTCGTCGTTGTTTGTGTCTGAGAGTAGAAACTGTTCCTGCTGTAGCCACAAGAATTGCTGGAACCTTTTGTGTTGGTATGACGCGTGCGCTTTCGGCAATGAGTGTGGATAGTTCCGTCACATGACGCAAAGCTTGTTTCCTTGCAATACCACTAGATGGTGTCGCACTCTGGGCGTCATTGACGACGGAACCCATCGATTGCGTCCGTAGTATTGTGGGAATATAGTCACTATAGGCACTATAGTCCCTAGAATAATCTTGGCGCTATGTGGAAGCTTTGCCGTGGCGTGCATGGGTACGCCTCGCCGTTTCCCTCGTGCCGATGCCCTCATGCACGTCGGTGGCAGGGTGGGCGTTTGCCGCGGCGTCGTGTTCACGACAAATGCGCCATGCAATTCCAGCTGACAACGTTTCTGGCGCTGTGTCACGCTCGCTACCTTAGCTCGCTACCGTCTATTTCGGCACGTCCGCTGCATAGACACGCCAAATTTCGCGATGATGATTTGTCTGTTCGATCGACCTGCATTTTTTGCACGATTTCACTGCGCAGATCCAAGCTCGTGCGGCACCAGTGCTGAATCGGAAACGGGTGCGAAAGTACCGATGTGGTGCAGGTCTTCTGCGTGTGCACTCGCATCTCGCGCCTTACGTTGCTGGCGTTGTGTAGCACGTGCTGCGATTGTATCGGTAATGCCCACTTTTTTTCAATTTCACGGCTGCGGTGCAGTCTTTGCCAGCATTCCGATATCAAAATTGAGCAGTTAACGATCTAGTTGCAGTGCTGGCGGGTAAGTTGGTGATAAAAAAAAACGAATACCTCGATAGTGTACAATTATCTCTGGGCTTCATTCTCCATGGAAATGCCTTGCTGCAGCGCGTTTCAATGCAGCAGCAGGTCAGAGAAAGGGCTACCATTATTTTCTATCCCCCGAGGAGAACGGAATGTCGTGCACCGGAAGCAGTGGCTCCATAACATCGGGAGAAAGGATTTCTCGCCTTCTAAGCACGTCAATCTTTGCGAGGTGATTATTTCAGCTTTCATTATAGTGGTAGGTGAAGCTGTATGGAGATTTTTATGCCGTTTGCACAGCCGGACTGAGCTGGGAACGATGAAGTGCCATCTCGCACACTTTTGATGTAGCCGCACTGTGGTGCTTCTTTATTTCGCGAACGCTATTTGATTACCAGGAGGAGACTAGTCAGGGCTCCTATATAAGCATAATTGCAGTGGACTGCGCATGCAGTCGTGATAATAAACCGGGAACGACTCATGTGCAAACATGTTTATATCTTGTGGCAAGTACGATGATAAAAATTGTTTCACTGCAAATTTTGTTCCGAGCACGCAAAGCATAACAAAATATTCTTAAGCGACTGCAGTTTCGTTGAAGCGCAAAACACCAAGGCACTTTGGGCGCGCATCTGTGACCCCTTTTTTTTTTCAGAGTGAGTAATTCGATGACCCTTAAGCTAATAGTAGCGTAGCTAAGTGGGAAGACCTTCATGTATACACAACTGTGGCTGTTCTCGCTATTTATGCATCTGCCATAACTATCGGTATGTTGCATGTTCAGAATAACCGATGCTTGCAAGAGGCAGTGAAAACATGCTTTATTGGCACATAAACCAGCACTATCTACAGACTGCTCGCTTATAACCACTGTCGCGACGAATTACATGGCACTGCGGCGGCGAGGTCGCAAGCGGCGGTGCCTGAGGATGCACGAGGCACCTGGGGTTCTTTAAGGTGCACATAATGCACTGTACACAATAGTTTTCTGCATTCCGCCTCATCGCAATGCGGCGGGATTGTACCCGTGATCTCGTGCTCAGCAGCAGAACGCCATAGCCCCGGAGTTACCAGAGCGCGTCTGTCATTGGCAACGACAGCACGGCGATGCTTCGCATTCCTGCTCCTCCTCCTTAGTAGTAAGAAGCGAATGCAAGGTGTCGCTCGAATATATATCAATTTTTGCAAGTTGGAAAATTGATGTGTTTACTGTCGGTCTTAGTGTGTTGTAGTTATGGAACAGCAATGATTTACATCACCAAATTTCTGAAGTGTCTTCGTGCTTTCCAACACTTTGCACATAAAATAGCTTTTGTTCATGCAGCCTGAAGCAGTATTTTATAACCTTCAAGCACACTCATTTGTCCAGATTGCAACCATTGGCAGCTTAGCAGAGGCATACGATTATGAGAGGTATATCTAGGTTGTACGAAGTATAGGTGCGAAGGGTTCAGAATCTCAAGATAGATGTTATGGAATAATACCTGGTTAGAATAAATTGCTCTGTGGGTGATAAAGTACCTAAATTATCGAATGTTCACGCAAAAAAAGCAACTTCGTTGGTATACATGTCAACCTACTGAACCAATGCCGACTCCTCCCAAGTGAGTTGCCAGCAAAGGCAGCAAGACACAGGAGCCTCAGGATGCGGAAGTAAGGAGAAATGCACACTCACTTGCAGTTTTCACTCATCTTTTCGCAGCCGTCTTTGTTTGCGCAGCTCTTCAAGTTTGGCAATCCGCCGCTGCGCTTCTTCGAGGCGTCCCAGTAAGTCCATGGTAGAGCCCGGCTCAGCCTATAGGAAAGAACGAATTAGCAAGGGGGAAGAAAGTAAAATTGTGTTCTGTACGGTAGGTGTTTAGTAGATGAACCAAATATGTCGCCTTCAGTACCTAAATAATTCTGACCATTGGAAATTCATTCAACACTGTTCTTGCATCTTCAGAATCATGGAAAGCGTACAGCTGCAGAACGGATAAAGAATTTAATCCTTCAGCTAGTTTTGTCAAGTACAGATTGTGGACTCCACGTGTAAACTCTGTACAGAAATGTCAAATGTCAAAACAACATCTATTTAATGTCTAGAATACACGAAAACACTTAGCCGGCCACTTCAAAACTACGCTTGATGGAGAACAAGGAAAGGGGACCAGCTATATGACGGCATAGACACCGAAAGCAAACACTTAGCCATCTACCTGTCAACTCGTTTTACTAACACACTTTGCATTTATTGAAACTTGCATACATTTTGAAGCACATCTGATGGAACTTGTGCTGCTACACGTTTTAGATACTTTGATCAATGCTGTTGCTGTTGGTGTGCATCTTAACGTGTACAATTGTGTCCCCAGTGCCTCAAGGGGGTATAAACCTAATCATATTTAGAATGTCAGGAAGGACTGTTTCAGAGCAAAAAAACATAGTGAAAGTCAAATAAGATTACCCTCCTGAGCAAGGAAGTAGCTAACTAGGCGTAACAGCAATTCAGTAAGTTGGCCTAATCGGTTTTGCATACAGAGAATGGGAATGAAACAGTGAGCGAATTTTTAAATATAAATCACGATTCATTCCACTGCTGTTCATTTGATTTTCAACGAAGCATCAATTAAAATAAATAATAACTAAGGCATAAAGCATGCATTCACGATAATGTTGGCTCAATGTTAAAAATTGTTCCATGCCAATACGTGTCTTGTGGTTTAGAAAATATGATAAGCAAGCAGATAGCCTAGTGAACCTCCAGTGTCCAATAGTTCTGTAGGCTCAGGCAAAGCAAATGTCAACCAATGTCTAGAAAAAAAAGAATACTGACATTCACATGCAAAGAAATGTTCCTGCATGTTGACTCACTCACAGGTTGTTTGAGTGCACATATTGCAACAAGAATATTTTAAGTGAGCACTTGACCTATGCAGCATTTCATACCAAGTAGCTTGATAATATTCCGAATCAATGGTCATAACACAAATGAGCAATGTGAACCATCTTGAAGACAGAATACAAAGAAGCTATTAGCAAGCTATAGTGTAGGCTTTACTTTCGTAGAGTTGAATTGCATGCCAAATTTACGCTCAAGCCTACAAGCAAGATGATTAGAGCAGTGTGAATATTTCGACACTATTTCTGTGTGGAACAAAAGCAAGTAAAAAACGGTCGAAAGGAAGAAACCGAAAAAAATATACTTTCCCCACTAAGTGTTCGGAACATTGAGGCCTATCCACAAATTTCTGGGTGAACCTGTAAATGTTTCTGCGCTGATGTAGGCATATATGCCTACATCTGCGCAAAATATAGGATCTTCAGTATTTACATCTGCACATCTTCACTATAGTGAAGCAGCATAAGAAGCCTATCACAGATACTACAGGAAACAGACAGCTGTAGAATATTGTAACAAAAGAATCATCAGAGCCTCAATTTCGAAGCAACCTCGTCAAAATTTTCATTGCTCGCAAAAAAAATCACCGAAGATTACAATACTCCCTAATGCGAAATTTGAGCGCAGCACTATACGCGTTTTCATTTTCGCGATATATTGGCTGGCGCGGACAATCTGACTCGCGCGGCAGGTTGCAAACGGAGCGAACGTGGCGCGACTGCCTGGCTAATTGACAGATCACTAGAGCCAACGCGTGGGCGCGATTCACAGCAGCTCCCGCAGACAAATCTCCGCTCATGAAGCGATTTCATTCGATACAGACGACATGCGCTTCTCTGGCGCCATCTCGTTGCCATCGTCGCCGCAAAGCCCGTCATGCGCGGCACTACGCTTTTCTTCTCACGCTTTCTCCAATACCATCCTCCTCCGCTTAAGCCTCATGGTTTCGCTGGACCTTCCTCCTCGCGCTCTCTTCGCTTTCGCCGTCTTTCATCTCCACCTGTGCTCCGCGTTCGCTTTCATCATTCGCTGCACTCGCTCGCTCGGTTACGAGGGACAACGCCGACGCTCGCCGAAGGAACGGGCACCTAAGAGCTGCGCTCTAAACACCGGAGCCAGTAAATACAACTCTTTATTACACCTGTAAGTTGGGTGTCTAGAAGGAAAATAATATTCGAACGAAGCTAATAAACGTTGAAACACTGACATTTGAATGAAACCATATTCTACAGCATGTGTGCTAGTATTGGCCAGAGAATAAATATCAAAGCCTCCTTGATCATTTGGAGAATGCAAACAGGCGTGCAATGAATAAGGCACGGTTACCTGCCGGTGTACTTCAAGCCGCATTTTCTCGCAGGCGTTCCGGATGCGATCTTCCATCTCACGGTCAGCTTCAGGTTCCATACGCAGCGACCGCTTCATGTGTTTCACCAGGTCCTGATATTCCTTGATCTGTACTTCATGTGATTCAGCCTTTAATTCAGCCCACCTGCAAAGAATTTCAGATTATTCACTCGAGATTTCGCTTACTCATGTACCAAACAACCACAATGACACCACAATATAATATTAGGTGAGAAGACTGCGTTCTGATATCAAGGCTTACAATTAGCCAGACGGCGTTAAAATACCACAACTTAAACATGAAATATGCTGACGCTAATCCTGGGATTGAGCTTTGCTGCCAACGGTATGCAAAGTTAACAGCCTTTAGTTTCACGTGCATAGGAGCTCCACCTAAGGTATTGTGCGATCGAAAGGCGCATACGCTCAACGCAAATGTTTTACGTCGTTGTGCACTCCGCATACACGACTGAGCAGCAAGAGCCGGACATTGTGTCATTAAGACAGTGTTCATTTTATCCCACATGAAAACAGATAGGAAATGATCATAACAAAGCGTGGCAAGGCATTTTACCCCTCGAAACCATGAAGTAACGGCACCGTAAGTTAGTAGGAATGTGCAGTTTGCGAATTTAGCGAACTGTATGGCGCTGACTGCAGATCGCATTGAAAAAAAATTGGCTGTGGCAGCGTTCTTGTACTTTGAGAGAAGGTGCGAATGGGTCTATCATACGGTGACCTGCTGCCACATGTCATGCAGAAGCAATCACTATGTATCCGAGAAGATATTACAGGCATGAACTTTCGCGTGCACAAGACTTATGTCCATGCGTCTAAAATTATTATGTTTGCCAAAGCTTCTACGCACGTGAGATATACTGTCCACCTTGTTCTAACAAAAGGGGAGGGGGGTGTACAACACGCAAAGCTCAAGCCTTTTGAGGGATACTTATGCACTTCATAAACGATGATATTCTGTAGACATAACAACACAAAAAGTAGCAAGCTCGGAACAGTAAAGACTGACAAGCAACACTTTTTAGATCGAGACAGTGAAGACTTGCCTTTTTCGGCTGCTTCAGGAACTTACTTGAAACAAGTACCCCACTTCCATTCTTTCAACATCAAAAGACTTATTTTTTCGCCATTAATATCAATGCGACATTCGTAAAAGAAGCTCATATTTGTAAAGTTTGCCCACGATTTGGAGAGCTGATAGCTATGGCATCAGGATCAAGAATATTCAGCATTATCAAGGCCCCTATACGTCAAAACACGACTGCATCTAGAAAAATGGAACGGGTTTAGATTTACCGTCTCATAAAAACACCACAGGTGCAAGAAGAAGAATGGTGACTGACAATCGCTGATGGTAAGCAGTTTTTCTAATCAACACTGGCTGAAGCACTGATACAACAACAGGTTAAATCAAATGAACACGCACCTCAACTCGCCCCGCGTGTTCTCCAGTTCCTGCTCAAGCGCGTTGAAAGTCTCGTAAAGCTCCTCAGCATCATCCCCATTGAAGACCACAGAGGCTTCCGCGCCGTCACCAGGATTAGGTGCAATGGCGGCATGAAGCTCTTCGCCTCCAATGGCAAGATGCCACCTTTCACTCAGACGACGCACGGCCTCTCTACATCGAATGTGGCGCAATTCCAGCAGGTGCGGCAGCACTTCAATGGCTACTGCCGAGGACCTCAGTGCATTCAAGGACTCCTCTAGCATGGACATGGCTGGGCAGATGTTGACAATCAGAGAGACCTGGCCGCCCATAGTGAAGTAAGCCTGCATTACCTACGAAAATTAGGCGAAAATATGCAGATTCAATGCACGTGTTAGAACGTGATGCTAAGCTTTTAGAAAGCAGTTAATCGTACGCATCGCATTTAGTTGTATAGCATTTAATTGTCTATTTTCGTTCTAAAGGAATGTTCTCTACAAACAATATATGAGATTACACATTTCAATACTTTAAACTCCTGCAATGTTTATATTTACTTACCTGCCAACCTGTGAAGATTAGAAATTACAAAAACACGCAGACTCATCACCAAAAAGAATGAAGAAGGGCGGTAGGTTAAAAGCACAAATTTTTTTTAAGTTTACCCTGAGGAGAAACCCTTTGTGGTATACATACACAATTATTAACGTTTATCTTTAACCGCAGCACACAAGTAGTCACAGCAGAGGCTGACAAGCCACACGTTTTTAGGCATTGACTTCCTCAGCAACGCTGCTGTTGCCGATTTTGTTTTCAGAAACTTTTATGAATAAAATTGCTCGAAGCAAGTACGTCTTGTGTCCTCTCACCATCGAAACACTTCCAAGGGCATGGCCGGACACAGACGAGCGGAAACTTATTTTAGTCTTGTTTTCAGTAATAAATATTGTTACTTGCTATTCCCTTCATGCCGCGCTATTGCTTGCGCAGAAACAGCGCAAAACAGGTCGCGCGAAAGGGACAGACAAGAGCGCTGTGTTCTTTTCTAACGTCCTCTTTTTACGCTGTTTCCGCTCAAGTCTTCAACGAACCAGCCCAAATGTGCACGCTTCTCCAATAAATATCTCTTCACATTCAGCATTACGGTGAGGCAATGGCATCACCTCGAGCATTGTCACTGGAACCTATGGAACCTTAGGAAACATTCGAGGTGTAGCTGTAATGATATTTGGGCGCACTGTACGTCGCATTTTGGTTTGTTCTGTATGTCTAACAAAAATTATTTGCATGCATCTAACCTTGCGCCACATAATTTTTCACCACCTTGTAAACTTTACGAAAATTTCGAAAGCGTTGGCAGGTATATGTTTGTGCACTACACCGCTGACATTCTATGCCAAAGCGCAAGCATCAAATCAGGCAGATTCACAATGCGAGACGTCGACGAAGCAACGTCACGAGGTCAAAAACGATGTTTGGTGTTTTGGGGAGGAACTGTGAGAAGAAACGTGTGCAGAGAGAAATGAGACATGTGATAATACAGTTATGGCTTCTTTGAGTCAATGTCAAATACCCAGTGGCCCAAGAATCTGGCAGCCCAACTATTTGGAAATTATGAAAATCAAGGCATCCTAATATTTTGCGGTACTCCATGAAAAGGTCCATTTCCTTTAGAGGTATACCAATGAGCTGACATTACATTATCACATAAAACACCTACAAATATTGTTTGCGTATGCAGAGCACATGTGCTCTCACTGGAACTACTTTGTCGGCCGAAATTTCATGCTATATAAGTAAGACCATCTGGCGAAATACCAACCAAGCAGACATGTGTCGGAGAAGGCCTGCATAGGGGAGAGCAAGGAAATCTTTAGTTTAAAAGAAGTGCTCTACGTATACATTTGTACGTTCGCCTCAAATAATCCACAGGAGCTGGTCACACGTTACGATTGTTTCCTTTGACAATGCCTGCATAGGTTTTGTTGCAGCTAAACCTGCATTTGTTTCGCCTTCATCACAGGCCGCTGTCTTCATTACCCAGCGCAGCGTGAAGGTGCGTCCACTTGGCTTCGCTTTTGAAGAAAAATGCAGTACGAGTCTCTGGTGGCCTAATACTAGACACGTAGGCCGCTCATGTGCCGTAGATGGGAGGAAACATGACAACGCCGACAGCGAACGCGCCTCGAGCGTCCATATAATTGCTGTAGTAAAATTTAGAACTAGTCTCAAAACTAGCCTTAGTATTTTATGCTCTGAAATATCAACTGTAAAAGCACAGTAGAAGAGGCTCAGAGAATAAAAATGAGAAAGTTGATGTGAAGCGATGCTTCATTAAAATGGCAAAGGATAAAATCCAGATTACAACGTAAATCCATAACAGTGTAATTGTACCTGTGTGAGCTTGCTCTCTTGGAAGGGCAAATGGATCTTCTTGTATGAGCCACTGAGGTCACGTAGGCCCTCGAGGCAGCAGTTGAGCACCAACAGGGAGTTGTTGATGCGGCCCCCTTCGTGAAGTAATGGCCCTTCACTGCCAGATTTCGATGGCCTCTCTGAACCAGCCAGTTCACACAGCATCAGTGTGCTGACGTGCCAGTTCCGGCTGTCCACCACAGAGTTGACAAGCCGCATATTGAAGACGCAGTGGCTGCGACTAGAGCTGCGGTTCAGCTTAGACTCGGCAAACACCCTAATGCGCTTCATCAGCTGAATGTACGGGCACTTCGACGAGGCCGCGAACAAATGTGCGCTCAGCCCGGTCTTCACCCCGCCTTGGAACTGCGCGGCGCTCAGCCTATGGAAGCAGCAGGTCATTGATGCTCTCGTTGTGAATTTCGTAAAATGAGAGTCAAAGCGATGCCTGCTGAAGAAAGACGTGATAAAAAGTAAGGAACGCATCTAGATGGAAAAACATGCACAGGGTAATTGTCCTTATCACAAGCAGAAGTGATTAGACAGCTGGTACAAGGCAGGGTTGTTATTTGGAAAGGCCTTGTACCAAATATGACTAGCCCATAGCTGCAAATTCCCTTCTACGATTTTCTACGATTAACTCTTGGTATTGTTTATACTCTTGTCCTGGTCGTGGTTCAAGTAACATGCTTCGGAATGTTACTCTAGCTGGATAGCTAGAGGATGTACCGGAACTTGAATGTATCTGCATTAAAGTAACACTGTGGGGCCACTCGTTCATCTTATACACATTATATAGACCACCTGACTCAACTCTTGACTACTTACTAAAATTAAAGGCACATATGTCTAAATATCAGGACAACAAAGTTCTTTTGGTTGGCGATATTAATATGCCTGGAGTAGACTGGAAACGTTTTGAGACTTTTTCAACCAATACCTGTCATGCAAATGCAGTGTTTTACATAATGCTGCCACATAATTTGACACAATTAGTTCATGAACCAAGGCATTACCAAGGTGCCTCTAAATCTGTTTTAGATTTGGTATTCATTCCGCGTGATTTTCGCACATCCACCGTTGTAATTGATCAAGGGCTCTCTGATCACTACCTTTTCTGCGTTTCTATTCCCCTGGTGCCACTTTCGCAGACTATGAACCCGTCCTTTCATCATGTGAAAGACTATACACGTGCCCACGATGTACGCATTATCGACCACCTAGAAAATTGTCTTGTAGATTTTGTTGATACGGATGTTTGCCGTTTATAGGACCAATTTAAACGCATATGCTTCGACTGCATCAAAAATTTATACCGTCTAAACGTAAAAAAGCACATAAGCATACGCCCTGTATGACGAGATCTTAAGCGTAAAGCGAAAAGATTAAAGAAAAAGCATGCTGACCCCAAACGTATATCTAACACTCTAAATAACCTTGCAGATGCGGTGCATAGCTCGAAAGAATACTACTTCAACACGTCACTCGCAAACTTCATAAAAAATGATTACAAGAAATTTTGGAACTATATCAGCGAAAAAAAAAGAAACCCATATCACAAGTTTTTGTCGATGGTTCAATGGCATCTGATCAGACCGCCATTGCTCAACACTTCAATAACTATTTCCATAGTGTATTTTCTGCCCCTAGTGCTTCTCTACCCACCAAAACGGAGGACCATGCTGTAAATGTTAACTTCATTTCTTATCCAGGTGTCGTTGCTATGTTGCTTAACTCGAAGACTAAAACTTCTTGCGGGCCCGACAATATCCCTAACATATTTCTTCGTCGTTATGCCGAGTCTGTTGCAAAATCCATAGTTATTATTTTTCGTGTGTCTTTGTTATCAGCGGAATTACCAGACCACTGGAAGTCAGCCCGTGTTGTGCCGATATTCAAGAAAGACGACCGTCTATTATTGCAAAATTATCGCCCGATCTCCTTAACATCATCGTGTTGTAAACTTATCGAACACATAATAGCTCACAAATTAAACGAGTTCCTAGAAGAACACTCAGTTTTAACAAATCATCAACATGGATTTCGAAAAGGATTTTCTACTACAACACAATTGGTTAGTATAGTCCACACCTTTGCAGCTTGTCTTGACACTAACAGTCAAATTGATGTAATATTATAGATTAAAGTAAAGCATTCGACACTGTTCCTCACGATAAAATAATTATAAAGCTTTGGTTAATTAGCATAACAGAATTGTTTGTTTCCTGGATTTTAGCATTTCTGAATAACCGTAATCAATACGTTAAGGTGGGAGAAGAACAATCGGGCTGCCTTCCTGTAACTTCTGGCGTTCCGCAAGGGAGCGTACTCGGCCCCTTACATTTTTTTGCTCTATGTCAATGATATTGTCAATGTGGTTAACACCCCCGTACAAGTTCATCTATTTGCTGACGATTGTGTTCTGTTTAGAGAAATTACATGCCTTAGTGATCAATGTGACCTTAACTCTAACTTAGACAATGTGTTAAAATGGTGTGAGCAATGGGGAATGCTTCTTAATGCAACTAAATGTGTCCATCTCCCCATAACGCGCAGAAAAGTCCCCTAGACTACGCTTACAATTTGGCTGCAACACCTTTAAAGAAAGTAGCCTGCTATAAATACTTAGGTATAACAATAACCATTAACTTATCGTGGAACTTACACATAAATAACATCTGCTCTGCTGCTTTCCGGAAACTATGCCTTCTACGCCACAAACTAAAAACTGCCCCGCCTAGTGTTAAACTACTCTCTTACTTTTCCTTAATTAGGCCAAAATTTGAGTACGCTTCTATTGTTTGGGATCCTCACACAAAAATTAACATTAAGAACCTCGAAAGAATTCAAAGATAAGCGGTCCGATTTATTTACAATAAATTTAGGACTACTGACTCCTCCACTGCATTACTAGCCGCAAACGGCATTGAACTATTACAAATTCGAAGAAAGAAAAGTAGACTAGAGTTTCTATCAAACTTAATTAATCATAGGCTACCCTTAGACACCGCAACATACGTATCCCCCTTGATAAGCAGACCCACTCGACACCACTACTCTCATTCGCTAACACCAGTTTTCGCAAGGACTGACACTTTTGGGTACTCTTTTTCTCCACAAACAATAGCTGACTGGAATAAACTAACTGAAGCATTCCCCCCGCGCCCGCGATCTGTATGCCATTTGTGTAATTAGTGGTGTTATTTCGTGTTAGAGTTTTATTATAACCAAGTTGATTAAATTTTCTTAATCGTCTACCTTATGACGACACACATTGTGAAAAGTTTGTTGGAAACTTGTTGCATCCAGTTCCTTTGTGATTTTTCTTGTGCATCCTGCTCACCCTGCTTGGACTTCTTGTCCGCAGTATTTTTTAAATAAATAAAAAAATAACATTTCTGTTCTTCCCTTTAATATTGATGAATATTAACAAGGCACTATGCCACTTGAAGTCGCACCTATCTCTTTCCTTTCGACTTGTTGCTGCCGTTTCTGTGCAGTCCTATATTTTGAAGGTTCCCCGTTACATATACACTGTCTGCCGTGAGTGAGTATTATCAAAAGGAACCCACTGTGCAGTTTACTGCTAATATCAAAACTTACACTCTAGCTGATTCCTGTATTGGCAAAACTCTCTAGTATCACGCACTATCAAACAATCAATCATTTTATTTAAGCATCAATGAAAATCAATGACACTTGGTGGGTACAGACAAAAAGCCATTATTCAGGCTTGACAGGGTCTGTACCCCCGGGCTTGGCAAACAAGGCACATGATTATACAATACAGAAGTATAAAGGAACCAATCTGTATATTATAAGGAAGATAGGTTTTTCACTGAATGGTCATAAATGCGCTAGTAAGGTCGGAAATGCTAAAGGAACTGATAATGCCATCTTTATACAAATACAAACAAGACACGCGAGCATGTTACATGTGAAGGTCTGAATTTTTAAGTAGCCCAGGTAAGTGGTATTTTAACATTTGTGTGCCGTAATTTGTTCGTATTCTAGGCACCCTCCAGACTTCGCGTACCCTCAGGGTGCGCACATGCTCAGCCTGTCTTAACCCAGACAATTATGTAAAAAACGTGTCGTTGTTTTTCGTAGCCAATGTATAGCGTTTCTGTAACATTGAACGGTAAACCTCATTCACTGGTAAAAGATTGAGAGCCTTGAAAATTGGTTCCGTGTGTGCGTCGTATGCAGCATTAACGATATTTCGAAGTGCTTTCTTTTGAAGAAACAATAATATAGCAGAGACTGGCAAGCATCAACTAGTTGTAACTGCCGGGGAACTTAAAATTCACTTAAATACGAAACAGCAATATCGAACAAAGCATAGAACAGAGTTCCACCTTCCACATTGAGCAAACAGGCAAAGCTCTGCTTAGGAGCTCTCGCATCAGAACATTGAAAGTCAGCATTACTTTAGAAAACAGTGCAAAAATGCATTTTTGCACAAAACTGCAAAACTAGTCAAGTGCGAGTTGCGCATTCAGAGCAAGTGATCAAAGTATAAAGTTGCCATGAAGTTAGCTGGTAAGCAAGTGCGAATAGCTCAGCGTGTGTGCCTTTTCTACGAGCAGTCCGCACGTGTGACTGTCACAAAGCGGCATAGTTTCGAGTCATCGACACGCCGACGGCCGCCAAAAACGTCGTGGTCTCATGGTGCGGCATATAGCTTCGAGATAGCGACAGGCCGATTAACGGGCGTCAAAAACGTCGTGGTCTCACGGTGCGGCATATAGTTTCGAGATAGCGACACGCCGATTAACGGACCCAAGTGTGTGCGTGTGTGTATGTGTGGTGGAGTGCGGGGGGGGGGGGGGCAACCTCGGACAGCGGGGAGGTGAATCAACCGTTCCCTAGCCCCTGATTAAAAGGGGCGCAGCCAAGACTTTTGGGAGGAGTCATGAAATAATGAGGTGAACTCTGCATACCCGCAGTTCCCCGACATAGGGAACTAGGGAAAGGAGAGGCTATTTAAGCGCAGGTTTTCGCCCTGCTAATGAGTCTAGAAGTTCAGCCTGTAATCCGCTGAGAAGCAGTCAAGGAGCTAGTGCCGTCCAGTATCGCCTGGGCCACCTAGCCACGTCGGAACTCCAAGTAACTAGTTGACGTACGAGACGACAAACCAGCATCTGCAGCGAAGCTCACGCTAGTTCGCCTCAAGTTAGCTCAACCTGCTTGAGCGAAGTCGTCAGATCTAGACTCCCGGGAAACCCAGCCCAGCAATCGCATCCACCTCAACCAGATCGGCTCACCGGCATTCTTTGGGAAAGCTTCGCGCGCCGGCTTCACCGTTTATGGACTTGCTGCTGCTACCCGGCCATGCGTATGACATCGTTTGTTTATTTTGAACTTTGTTTTAGTGAACTACTGTTAAGTGTATTCTTGTATATTTGGTCCGCGCCCTGTTTCATTTATATATGTACTGTTAATTGCTCGTAATAATAATTTGTCGTCATCATTGTGCTATATTAAGCTCAGGTGTGTTAGTTGTCTTGTGTCTTTCTTATTATTTTATTTTATTATTCGTGTATCGTTGTCAGTCGATAAACATCTTGTTTTTTTTGTTTACTCCCGACTCTAACTCTTTCACTGTGTTCGCTCGAGTACGGAATGACCAACCGGCTTGTATATCCCGTCGATCGACTTCGCGCCGACGGCGAACGGGTGACAGTCTTGACAGTGACAACGGTTTTTGATTTGTTGTAAGAAAGGTCAAGTGCCGGTTTCGTGAACCATTGACACACTTCCGTAATCAATGCATATATCTCCCGCGATAGATCCGACAAGAGTGCGTTTTTGAGCCCATATAGTGTGTAGCAACCTTCCCCATTCTGAGTTTAACACCGGGCACACAAGCTTGCCAACATCAAAATCATGCCGAAAATATCACTTTACTTTCACTTACTTGAGCTTCTTTTATGAAGAAACAGACCCTAAATAGTGCAGCTTTCTTTTTCGCTTGGTTTTGAAAGGAATGGAATGTTTATTAACCACTTATAGCTGCTATTATTTTGCTTAAACACATTTGAATTGCACTTAGTTGGACTTCTCTGCAAGGTTGGAATATCCAAATTTAGTCTCGTGACATTCTCTACCCCGGTGTGGGATTTGATGACTCTGTAAACTGAAACGGGCATTTAGCACGAAACAATGCCGTTATAGTCGCATGGTTTCGCATTGAAGAAACTGACTTGGCAGCTAAGCCTGCATCTTGTGACTGTCTGTAAAAGAGACCGTATAGCAGAGATGGTGACTTCAACTGATGTACCTCAATAAATGTATGTGTTTCTTGAAGTGTTCACCCTCGCTGGGAACAGCATGCCACCTGGTGATACCCGTGGTGATACGCTGCCGGGTTTTTGCTGGAACACCTGACATGACTTCCAAAGTCAGGGTTTCTCGTGTCGCGTTTCAATTTATGAGAGCAGGTTGGGCATGTCGCGAAATCACGAAAACAGGCAACAAGATGTTAATTCATCAACTGTTTCTGCGCCATGAGCACACGGTGTCCAAAACCGAGCCATCTTGGCGAGCTATAGTGTGAGAAATATGCCCACCTTTGTGTCCTTTCTTGGTTGCCAAGCCTCTGCTCATAGCGAGTTTGACGTCCTCGTCATTGCAGATGTGTAATCCACCACTCTGGGTAAATTTATGTACACCTGTAGTGTCATTTAAATGAAACTAAAGGAAACAATTAACTTTAACTTTTTTAATGCGTTACCCCTAAACTCCGAAACAGTTCAGAAGCGGCTTGCGTAGTCAAAAAAGACGCAAAAATGAAAGACTGGCGGTAAGGCCGCCTTTCCTGCACCGAAGTTTACCGTGATGTCATAGATTTGATAGTGTCGCTCAGGCCTAGCTAAACTTTTATAGGCAAAGCTTTACTGCATTAAAGTCTTAAAAAATATTACGCAGAAACTCCTCTGAGTTGGATAAGTATGCGTAAGCATTGTGCCAGTTGATCATCTCCGCGCAGCTCATGTCATTATCAATGTTGTGAAACTTTATCCGACCAGTATAAGCGACAGCGCTGCGGCGACAAGAACTGCTGCGGAAGGCGGTGCAATGTGAATGGATGAGGCAAGCAAACTACTGCAGGTGGCGGTGCCAGGTGCGCTGATGACGTTGCGATCATTATCAGCCGGTATCGCTCTTAGCGCCTTATCAATCCGCGTCAAACCATTATCAACCGTGACCAACCACACTCCGGTGGCGGCTGTGTATGGCGCGGTCGCGCGCGATCCTATCTTGAAAGCGATCTGCGATGGGGACACAGTGCAGCAGTGCAGCGAACGCTGTTAGATCGTTCGCGCTGCGTTCTCGCCGCTTAGTTCGCGTTGAAGCGAGATTCGCGGGCCCCTATCTTGAAAGCGATCTGCGATGTTGGCAGAGTGTGGCGAGTGCTGATGGCTTCGTGAGCGCTGCGCTCTCGCCGCTTAGTTCGCGTTGAAGCGAGAGGCAGCACGAAGGTGAATTCGATGCGGGCGTTATCTTCAAAGCGATCGTCTTAGGGAAAGGACGGATGATTTTTCTCGTTAGGTTAGCACAGAAACGCTTACGCATTTAAAAGCCAAAAGACTGAACTCAGGAAGTTCCAGAAATATTATAGAGTCATAGCAGCCCAAATGAGAAAAAAAGAACAACACGTCTAAATCGATGATGTCACATTGATGAGCCAAGGCTGGATTTCCGGTGAGCAATTGTTTTGAGTGGAAGTTGGGCTTTCATTTTCTCTTCAAATAACCTCTCATACCACGAAAGTCACCATCATATTTTTCAAAGAGCGCTGTCAGTCTAAACCGATTTAGTGTTTCTTTTTGTAGTATCCCTTTAAAGCCAAGACCACTGCAATAATAAGCACCTGTGCTTTGTCGCTGTAGCTGCTGTCACAGCTGCCGGACGGGGACCCATCGCTGTTATTTGAGTGCGGGTGGAAGGCGCTGAAGTCGGCAGCGCTGCGGGCTCCCTCTTGGTCCAACAATTTCCTTTTTAGGGATAGTACAGATGCCTTCTCTTCTGCACTGAAAGAGGCTACGTCGTCGTAACCCACGGGGCGCACTGGTGCCTCCTGGCACACCTGAGTGGGGAAGAAGAGAGGAGCAGACATTTAGAAAATCACTGACCGATTGATGGGAGTTTGTACCAGAGAAACGCGGTGGCTATGAGACACTGTACGGGAGAGCTTCAGATCGAACTTGACTACCTAGGCTTCTTTGCAACATAGGCAACATACGCAACTGGTATATAGCACTTTTGTGCAGTGTCCAGCCATAACTTGCTTTCGCTCCGGTTCAGCGGAAACGGTTCAGTTTTGGTTGGAAATAGCGGTTCAAACCAGTTCGTGTTCCTTTGCATTACCGCTCAATATTTACAGCAAAAGAGCATAACCCTATTGTGTATAAAAACGGGACGGTGCTCGCGAGCAGCTCGGAGACAAAAAAAAAAGAAAGGTGGGGGGGGGACAGGGAGGCATACCCTTCAGGCATCCAGTAGATACAAAGTAAACTTATGCAGATCTAACGCAAACGTTGCGTGGTATAAAGCGAAGCGGCTCAGTAAATGCCATACAACTAAACGGGATAGTAGACAATTCTGTCTACCGTGACCTTAGTGATGTCGCGAAAAGTAAGGCTATGTCAGATGTTTCTTGAGGGAACAGTGGTGTTGAAAGGTATATGGCACAGAAATAGGGAACATGCATATGTAATGCAACAAGCGTATTCCTCAGTGGTAGAGCACTTGACGAAGCGGTTAACCAAGCTGGCTCAGTTGAAATACGACCTAGAGCGAACCACACGATCGTCAACGTCTTCTTACACAATGGCACAGAGCTGATGCCCCCCGATGTGCTCCTGTACGATCACTCCCCACGCAAAAAGGAAACAACCTGGCGACTTAGGGGAATGACAGCACAGGAGGGTGGTAGCATGGTTTCAGCCGTGCTACGTGAACTGTCTCACGCCCTCGGCTTTGGTGGTCTGAAGATGGCTCGAGCGGCTCGATGATATAGTTAACGGGCGATGTTTCCTCTACTACTCGGTAGGGACCGTGGTAATTTGAAAGAAGATTGGTGGAAATGTCGGGAGTAGTGGACGGGACCCAGAGCCAAACTAGCATTCTCGGGGAATAGTGGGCGTTAAATGCGGATTCGTCATGGCGAGATTTTTGGCGACATTGCGCTTGCGCGGTAAACGAGCGAGCCAGTTGACGACAGTCTTCAGCATAAGCAGTCGCTTCGGAAACAGGAGTGGCTTCAGAAACATCGGGTCGGTAGGGGAGAATAGTGTCCATGGAACATGATGGTTCACGTTCCCATAGAAAAAAGAAAGGAGAGAAACAACTGGTAGTTCGTGGCGTAGAGTTATAGGCGTACGTGGCGAAGGGGATCACCCGGTCCCAATTGGAGTGATCATCAGACACGTACACCGCAAGTATATCTCGAAGGGCATGGTTGAAACGCTCCGCCATGCCGTTTTTTTTTTTTTTTTTTTTTTCGAGGATGGTACGCAGAGGTGGTGCGGTGAACAATGCGAAATTCATGGAGCAGTGCCTCGATAGCGTTTGAGAAAAAGACGCGGCCACGATCGCTTAATAATTCACGTGACGCACCGTGTCGCAAAATGAGGTGGCGAAGAAGGAAGCGAGGTACATCTTTCGCAGTCACAGCTGGCAGCACAGATGTTTCAGCGTACCGTGTTAGATGGTCGAATGGTCCACTGGTTGCCTGCAGGAGTGTTCGGGAGGGGAGTGTAAAGATCAATGCCAACGCGGTGGAATGGTCGTGCACGGCACGGTAAAGGTTGTAGAGGACCAGCGGTGCTATGAAGGGGTGCCTTGTGGCGTTGGCACGAAGAGCATGACCGCACGTACTGGCGAATGTATCGATACATGCCGCACCAATAATACCTCAGGCGTAGGCGGGAGTAGGTCTTGAATACGCCAGCGTGGCCGCATTGAGGATTGTCGTGAAAGGCGGAGCATAAGTCCCAACACAGATGACGGGGGATAACAAGCGGCCACCTGCGGCCATGAGCTTGGTAATCACGGCGGTACAAGCCTTCATGAACGACGAAGTGTTGTGCTTGACGACGAATGATGCGTGAAACAGATTCAAGCGAACGTTGCTCAGCTGTCATGTCGGTGATGCTGAGGGACGAAGAATCGCAGGTGGAAGTTTGTAAGCAAAGTGGGTCAGAAGGCAGCGGAGAACGGGATAAGCCATCGGCGTCTGAATGTCTGCGTCCCGGGCGATAGATGACACGTATGTTATATTGTTGTAGGCGTAAAGCCCAACGAGCGAGGCGGCCAGTGGGTTCTTTCATAGATGACAACCAGCATAAGGTCTGGTTGTCAGTAACAACGTCAAACTGGCGTCCGTATAGCTAAGTACGGAATTTGCCGATTGCCCAAATAATTGCCAAACATTCCATTTTCGTTATGGAATAGTTTGACTCTGCCTTTTTTAGGCTACGGCTGGCATATGCAACGTCATATTCGTCATAGCCGGCTTTGCGTTGGGCGAGAATGGCGCCAAGACCGACACCGCTAGCGTCCGTGTGAATTTCAGCAGGCGCATTGGGATCGAAGCTGCGCAGTACTGAAGGGGACGTAAAAAACCAGCGGAGCGTCGTAAATGACTCGTCGCAATCGGGATTCAATGCCGAGAGGTCAGCGCTGCTGGCAAGTGGTTGAGTCAAGGGGGCGATAATAGAGGCGAAATTACGGATGAAACGCCGATAATAAGAGCACAAGCCGATAATAAGAGCACAAGCCGATGAAGCTACGGAGCACTTTAAGACTGGTTGGTTTGGGGAACTCGGCAACGGCTCGCAGTTTCGCAGGGTCTGGTGGGATTCCCTCTTGTGAAATGACGTGGCCTAGAATGGTAAGCTTTTAGGTACCAAAGTGGCATTTTTTCAAGTTTAATTGCGAACCGGCGGCCGTGAGACACTCAAGAACTTGCTCGAGGCAATCGAGATGACATTCGAAATTGGCAGAAAAGACAACTATGTCATCTAAGTAGAAAAGACAGGTACGCCCCTTAAGTCCCCGGAGGATAGCGTCCATCATCGTCTCGATAGTCGCAGGCGCGTTACACAGGCCCGAAGGGCTTCATATTAAATTCGTATAATCCATCAGGGGTCACAAAAGCCGTTTCTGGACGGTCTGCTTCAGCCATCGGCACTTGCCAGTATCCAGAGCGAAGATACAGGGAAGAGAAAAATTCGACACGTTGTAGACAATCTAGGGCATTGTATATGCCTAGTAAAGGATAAACATCCTTGCGCGTAATATTATTTACACGGCGGTAATCAACGCAAAATCTGATTGAGCCGCCCTTTTTCCGCACCAGTACGACCGGAGAAGCCCAAGGACTGTGTGATTGCTGGATCACGCCACGTTGCAGCATGTCATTAACTTGCATCCGCCTCACCCGACCACGACGTCTTGTTGCGCAGCGTCGATAGCGCGCTCCCGCAAGCCCAGCGCAATCAGCTCGTTCAACGCGCAAGTGACGGCATCGATAGGCAGTGGTGTCGTATCGCAAGGCGCATCAAACGGGAAGATGGCATCAAAAGTGTCGAGACGCCCAACAGATTCGCCATGTAATAGAGTTGAAGGGTAGGGAAACGGACTGCACGCGTAAAGTGCACCGGAATCAACAGCAAGTGTGACTAAAACCCCTATATATAAAATGTAGCGACACTCTCCTCCTCCGCCTTCCCTCCTCCTGGTTTCTCCTCTTTTTCGCGCTCCTTTTTCGACCGTTGCGCCGCCTACACCTCTTGAAACACGTGCACTTGTTTATCTTTCGCCGCTGATCAGATTCGACGATCGCCGACTGTGTTCGCCGCTATCGTTGTGCTCCTCGCCAGTCGGTATACGCTTGTCGGGCGAAAATGGCGATGGAGCGTGATCGTAAACAAACGCAGCCAGCGCCCGGCGGCGCGACGGTCCACGTGATGCCATTAGGCCAATACCGACGCGGCGTCGGCCTCGGACAGGGAATGCGAGGAGGCGGCGGCATTATTCAAAGCGTGACGCTACTTTTTATATATAGGGGTTTTAAGTGTGACGACTGCAAACGGTTAGACAAGGTTCCGGCGACGCGCACATTCCTCAGGCCTCATTCGCACAGCCGTCAAACGCTCCGTCACGTCACCGTCACGGCATCCGTTTTCGTCAGGGGAGAGGGTTTCCGAGAGGGTTTCCGTCACCGTGCTGGCGGCGGAAACGTAGAGCACCGTCGCCGGCGAGCCGTTTTTGAGGGGAAAACGACTCGGAAACCCTCTCCCCTGAAGAAAACGGATGCCGTGACGGTGACGTGACGGAGCGTTTAAAAACGGCTCGCCGGCGACGGTGCTCTACGTTTCCGCCGCCAGCACGGTGACGGAAACCCTCTCCCCTGACGAAAACGGATGCCGTGACGGTGACGTGATGGAACGTTTGACGGCTGTGTGAATGAGGCCTCAGACGGCGCAAAAATCACAGTTGAATTAAAGTCCCTATATTTCTAAAGCCCCTATATTTATAGCGCCATTCTTAGATCTTGCCGCCACCGTGCTCACCCCGGCATTTCCTCCTCGCAGCCTCCTGTCGCCCCAGCCTCCTCCGCTCGCCTATTGGCCAATTCGTGTCACGTGGTAGCAGGCGTTGCGCTGTTGTATATTTTTTTCTTTCCAGCGCGCTCCGTCCGCCATTCTCGGGCCTGTGCGACGAAAGTGCTGTACGCACAAACGGATCAAACGTGTTAGGGACAAGAACTTCTTCGTGATGGCATGCTGCTGCGCCTTAAGTTGCCGCAACCGACAAGGCGAGGGCAAAATGCTTTTTTTGTTTACCATCCGGCGAGCGCAAACGCTTGCTGTACACTTAGCATTTGCGACGTCTCGCATCGTCGCGTTGCTACTTCCAAAACGGCATTATTAAGGCCAGTTACTGACCAAGCAAAATCGCGCCTCAAAAACTGCTCCGCAGGGCGCGATCGAAGTTTTCCGCGGATTTCCTCTGGTAGCGCGTTATCTGTCGTCTGCCACGGCAGGCCCGACGTAGGCGGCGCCACTGTTGATATCGCGCTTAGATCGCGCTGGCCGCGCCGTGCTCGACAGTGGAACGGAGGAGGAGGGAAGTGGTTGGCGCTACTTTTTATATATAGGGGTTTTAAGTTGAATTGAGGACAGCGTCACAGTTGACGAACACTAAGGCGACAGAGAGAGCAGGGATGACGACATCAGCAGCAACAACCACTTTAGCAGACGGGCGAGGGTCATCGATGATTGTGGTACAAAACGGAGGCAAGGCTAGCTTGCACGAGCGCAGTCGATAACTGCATGATGCGCGGAAAGAAAGTCCCAGCCCAGGATAACGTCATGCGACGCATGAGAAAGGAGGACAAATTCAACGACGTAGAGCGCATCTTGAATTAAAACACGAGCGGTGCAGGTGGCCGAAGGCTTGACGTGTTGCGAGCTCGCTGTGCGTAGCGAAATATCAAAAAGCAGAGTCATCACTTTGTTCAGTTAGCGGCATAGACCTTCACTAATCACACAAACAGCTGCGCCTGTGTCGACAAGAGCGTTCATCGCGACACCGTCTATAAACACTACAATCTCGTTAGGCAGCGAAACATGAGGCCTTCAAAATTGAGACGACGGCGCAGTTCTTGCCGCAGGAATTGCGGCGGTTAGTTTGCCGCCTGGGCATGGCTGAAACGGCGAATCATGAGGGAAAGGGAGCGGCGGCGGGGACAAGGAGACCGGCGTGAACTGAAGGCGGGGCGACGTGAGTACGAGTCCGTGGCGTCAGGTGTAAGACGTTGAGGGGCATGGTTAAGGTAGTCGCATTTCAGTTTTTAACTACGGGACCTCCTTCTGTATATACTTACCATGTAATTAACCCCGTTTTTTGTATTGAATAAACTGATTCTGATTCTGAGCGCCATTGCGAAAATAAGAGTCCGTGGCGGCGACAGAGGCGCGCAACATATCCCGGAATACCGCAAGCGTAGCACACTGGCAGGTTGTCAGGAGTGCGCCAGGGGTTTACAGGTGGTCTCGGATGCGTAAACGGTAAGTAAACTGGCCGTACCGGACTTGGTGGTGTCTAGAAGTTCGTGGCTGGGCTGGATGGGACTCGCGTCGGTTGGGCATGAGATCGTGTAAGGGCCTCAGCATAAGTGAGCGGCGCCGTAACTTGAGGCGGCGAAGCGGGGGATGGAAGGGCCTCAGCAACTTGCGTCTAGATAACCCGACGAAGCGACTGGTTCAGTGTGGTGAGAGGCTCGGGGACCGATGCCACAAGAGAAAGTTGACGCGCAACCCCCTCGCATACGTATTGCTGAATTTGAGGCAGCAAAGAGGCGTTGTCAATACCTGCGCTGCTGGGATCCAAAGCTGAAAGGTCAGCCGTTTGCATTCCAGGGCGACGTGTGGAGATTCGTTGTTTATGAACCTCGTCACGAGCATACGAAAGGCGTCATCGTCTATGCATTTCATTATGTGTTTGATTCTTTCAGGTTCCGACATGGACGCATTCACCCGCCTACAGAGGCCGATGGCATCCTCAATGTAGCTTGTGAAAGTCTCACCAATCTGTTGAGATCGTCCACGGATGCTGTGTTCAGCGCGAAGCTTGCGCACCGCTGGCTGGCCGAAAAACGAAACGAGGGTCTCTTTGAAAGCTGGCCAGGTGGTAAAATCAGCTTCGTGGTTCTTGAACCACAGGTTGGCCACGTCGGTAAGATAAAAGATGACGTGAGTCAGCTTGTCGCAGTCATTCCACTTGTGTGCGCTAACGCATTATTACTCGGCCAGGCAGTCTTCCACGTCGTGACCGTCAGTGCCACTGAAGACTGGAGGATCACGCTGAAGAAGCCCCCCCCCCCCCCCCAAGAGCACACGACAGATGTGGGAGCGGGAGCAGCTCGCGAGGGGCCGGCGTCTTCGATCATTTCGAAGGCAGATGGTAGCGTACGGCTGCGGAGTTCCAGGATGCTGAAGGGGACGACCCAGCACCTCGACCACATGCAACAAGCACATTCTTCAGTAGTAGAGCACTGGACGAAGCGGTTAACCAAGCTGGCTCAGTTGAAAACGGACCTAGCGCGAACCACACGATAGTCAACGTCTTCTTCCACACTGGCACAGAGCTGGTGCCGATGTGCTCCGGTACAGAAAATACATTTACGTATTTTTTATCCTTTGTGGAAGTGACAGAGGAATGATCGAGAATGAGACCATATCGAGTATTAGATAACCCAATTGGCTAAGAATGGCGAGTGCAAATATAAGGCAAGAAAATCAAAGAAGCCTTTGAAAATCAAAGAAGCCTTTCAGAGGTCGGTGCACTTTAGAAATACCTATTTGCCGACATTATGGTTAATAGATTTGTGACGTAACTTGTTTTATTAAGAAAAGAAGTCCCAACATGCGCTCACTGGCACTAATTTATCGGCCAAATTTCAGTAATATACAAACAGGAGCATCCTGTGGTGCCTACCGAGCTCCTGTGGTGCCTACCGAATCCGTAGACTCGAATGGTAAACATAACGTGACCAAGATTTACGTTTTTATAATTTAAAAAATTTGGTGCAGCTAAAAAAACACCCTGTATATTTATGTCCACTGCAGGACGAAGGCCTCTCTAATTGCGATCTCCAATTACCCCTGTCTTGCCCTAGCTGATTCCAACTTGCACCTAAAAATTTCCTAACTTCATCACCCCACCTAGTTTTCTGACGTCTTCGACTGCGCTTCCCTTCTCTTGGTATCCATTCTGTAACTCTAATGGTCCACCTGGTATCCATCCGACGCATTACATGCCCTGCCCAGCTTCATTTTTTTTCTCTTAATGCCAATTAGAATATCGGCTATCCCCGTTTGCTCTATGATCCACACCGCTCTCTTGCTGTCTCTTAATGTTAGGCCTAACATTTCTCGTTCCATCGCTCTTTGTGTGGTTCTTAACTTGTTCTAGAGCTTCTTGGTTAACCCCCAAGTTTCGGCCCCATATGTTAGCACCGGTGGAATGCAATGGTTGTACACTTTTGTTTTCAACCACAGTGGTAAGCTCCTAGTCAGGGTTTGCCGATGCCTGCCGTATGCACTCCAACCCAATCTTATTCTTCTGTAAATTTCCGTCTCATGATCAGCGTCCCCTGTGAGTAATTGACCTAGATAAACGTACTCCCTTACAGACTCTAGAGCCTGACTGGCGATCCTGAATTCTTATTCCCTTGCCAGGTCAATGAACATTATCTTTGTCTTCTACATATTAATCTTCAACCCCAATTGTTCCATACAGCGCCCTAAAGGGGCCCTAGCCTGGCTTACACAAACTACAGAGACAACAAGGCTAGGATAAGAGGGCAAGCAGCTGCTGTCATTGGCATATCACATGACAATATATCAACGGTACCTATATGTGCATCCCGTTCTTCTGACTGCCGACTAGGGCCAGAATAGGGCAGAAGTTATAAACAGTGGCAACCAAGGGATTATGTGAACCAGCGCTAGGCAACGGGACATGAGACGAAGGCGACACAACACGTCTCCTGTCCTGTTCCCCGGTGCCGGTGCGCGTTATGCAAAACTAACGAGCCTAACGCTGTGTGTCAGCAACCAATAAATGTCGCTGGAACTATCATTTCTGCAAGGGCTTTGTCTTCGAGAAGTAAGCTTTTAAAAGGCTTTCATGAAGTCCACTCATTGAAGCGTTCACTCCAGCTTGAGACAGCCCTTATGCAACCATTGTTGATCACTTGAAGTCTCCATCTTCCAGTGATCATCTGTCGGGTGCTGGGCAGAGTTCGAGAAGAGATATATGAAAATTCCCTTACCCCAGGGCCCAGCAGCCTGAATACTCTTTCAATAGTGCGAGGCACCACTCCTGGATCAGTGGGCGGACCCTCCATGGTATGAGTCTTGCCGCTGGCAGTGGGACCGTATGCAAAGAGCAGCACGTTCGCGCCCTTCACGAAAGCATCCACACGATCCTGCACCGCTTCCTGAAACACCTGCTCCTGGCTGCTGCCCTCTGGAAACACCTGGGCATAGAGGGGAACAATGTGACAAAACACATTCAAGAAACATGGCCTACAGCCGAGGTTTATTTTGGGATTAGGCATGAATGCAGAACTGAACGAATGCTTCAAAACGCTGCACATCATATTTCCCGAGTGGAAAAGCTGACGAGCAGGCGAGACATTGCAAGAACCATGCCATCTATGTCCATCTCTCCTCTGATTCTGCCGTTTCACATTGGTGAAACTTCGCCAAACAATGCACACTGCAGGGATAAATGTACGCGTCCACATTAAAACTGCACAAAGACATGACAGCAAAGAAGACAAGGGAAGGTGAAACCTGTCCAACTTGTCCTCCTTGCTGTCATGTCTCTGTCTGCTTATAATGTCTAAGCATAACCTAGAAATTCACTGGGTGAATCTGTCTAATAAAACTGTTGCATTTGCCTCTGCAGCACTCTCAATATGACGAAACATAATGAGGGTTCTTTCGGTGCACTTAAGGTACATTCAACTGGCTCTTACCGTGCTTCAACTAAGCAATTATGTGGAGCCCTCTAGAGATTGCTTCCAGGGAAAGCCTGCCCGAGCTGAACATTCAGCTGATCTGAGAGGAATCGAAGGAGTCCTGTGAAAAAATGTCTATCAGATTTCTATCGTGTTCCAAGCTCGAAGGTGAAAGCACCTCTGGAAGAACAAAGTGAATCTTCCAGTTCTGTCCTAGCACTCTAACGCAACCAGTCAAACGTACAAGGTACATGCCTCGTTAGCACTCGGAGACTCATTATGAGGCGTTGCCCCCCCATCGTCGTCGTCGCCGTCGTCGCCGTCGCCGTGAGCTTCCGTATAAAGTCCAATGGCGATAAAGTCGTCGCTACGCGCCGTATGTGCGAGTGATACTTTCCCGGAGAGCGAACGCACGGCGATGAGCAAACGCGACTTCTTCCGTCGCGCGAGAGGCCGTGGGGGCAGCGAGGGGGCGACGCTGGGCTGCGGCACCAAATGCGTATCTTGCAACCGGGCGCAAGTGGCACTGGCGACTGAATCTCCCACGCGAAAGGAGGAAAACGGGAAGGCAGTGACGGGGTGCGGCTTCTACTCTGCCAACAACATTGCGCCGCTGCGGGCTGTCGCGCGCACCGTATCTTGAAAGCGATGTCCAAACAGCTCTTACCTTTGTATGCGCTGTGCTTTCGCCGGGCAGTTTCCGTTGAAGCGATACACCTCACGAACCTTCGCTCGCTGCTGCGGCTGCGCTTGCTCACGCAGGCGTTTTGACAGTGGTTTTATGGGGTCACCGAGTGTGATCTATTCATGTTTGCTTGTGCACGCTGACACCGTGCTTGTTAATTCAGTTAGTAAGCGGTAAGCTCCAAGTTTATGGAGCCGATAAAACTGCTATCCCTACTAGTAATTTGCTATCGCAATTGATGCTTCGCCTTTCGGGTGAAACTGTGACATTTTTGTCTATGTGCCTCGGCTTTGTGGCGAACAAATACGCTATAACCTGGACAACATTCTGAACGCCTTGCACAGTTGTGGACATTGCAGGTCTACTATTACGGAAAATATCCACACTTTCATGGTAAAATATTGCACCAGTGCCAACCGTGGTAGGCAGCAAAATCCTTACAGTGGTATGAAATAATTCACAAGCAAGACATTTTATTGATACCAGTACCTCGGGCCTCAATAGTGGAAATTGCGTCTGAGTTCCAAGACAAGACTCGGCATCAAACTGCATGAAGCTGGTTGTTTCGAGTTAAATTGATGCACGTGTTTTGTCACATGCAAATATTGAACACTGTAATGACACTGGCTGTAAAACCCACCTTTGTAAAACTAAAGCGTTTCTGATGTTGATGCTTCCGAGTGGCAGTTGTGGACTCCACAGTTGTGTCGTTGCAAGGTCGGAATGTGGGATCTGCGAAGGGGCGCCCTCCAACTCTAGGTCGGATGCGTACATAGACATTTAGGCTGGACCCTGCAAAGAAAAGTCATATTCTCACTGTATGCACCAACGCCGAGTACAAGACCTCATCTACATAATTCACTTAATTGGCTCTGAAACAATGCTTTTTCCCAACTATAGATTATAGGTGATTGGACTGTATTTTCTGGCCATTTCGTTCAGACATTTCTACAAATGTACACGTACCAATAGGGAGGGCATTGCCTCTCGTTTATTGCAATAATTGTAGTAGTACTAAAAGAGCAAGGAAGTGGGGGTCACGGATGCTATTTTTTAATCATAAAACGCGTCGAAGAAATGTTCGAAGGAAAGCACTTCAGTGCAATAGAGGCCTTTAACTCTACTAGTGTACCCTGGTAACAATGCAGGCATTAAATATGTACTTAAACTACGTATACCTGCTAAAGGAAATGTTGTAGCCAAAGCGAGAAGGAGTTACGTGTGCATAGCCTGAACAAACTATTGCTGCGCCATGTCTGCTACCAAAAGCGAACACGTTGCCTGCTTTTCCAATGTAGCCAGTGCCGGTGAAGTGATCGGATGCTATACTGGCGTTACAAGCAGGCAAATCGAAGATCATGGTGCAGGTGTTCCAAGCTGCACTGCCGAAGTCGAAGACAAAAGTGCTGCGTTGCCTGAACCAGCGTATAAAACGCAGCCAAACCGAAGAAATCACATGTAAGGATGCTGGGCTCAATTCAAAATGGGCAGCTGCACAACTAATGCCAGATTAAGGCATGCTTTGCACAAGCAAATAGCCCAAAGTGCAAGAAAAAAAGCCTGGGAAATAGGAGCTTCAAGAGTATTCATGCAAATTTTTGATAAACATATAGCAATCAGTAATCAAGCAGCACTTTACATTAATCTACCATAACAGCTTTTCTGGGAGCCTAAGCGGCCTCCTTAGCTGGCGCTACTATACATTGAAGCCATCGGTAAGAAAATCATTCTGCCGAAAGTGGGAGCCGCTTTATACCTCAATCTGACGTCGGATATAACGTCACTACCCGAGTACTCCAACACCGGGACATGACACGCACACCCTGCCTCTCCTATGGCTCTGCGCCGCCCTGATCCAGCGCGAGCGGTCTCCGGTTGGCTGTGTCATTCAACTACAGACAGACAGACAGATGAACTTTATTTGCGTCCCGCGAAGGGGTCGGGAACCAAAGGTTCCCGATCGCTTCACAGGCTCCCTGAACCGCCCGGAGTTGGTGCGCAAGGTCTGAGCTTGCGATGCACTGGAAGAAGTCCGTCTCGTTGACGTGATGCTTCCTTGTGGAGACGCGTAAGCGGGGGCACCACCACATCAAATGAGGAAATGTTGCGAGTTGATTACATGCCAAGCAGTTAGGTGAAATGTCCGTCTACATGGCCATGGCGGCCGGCGACAGGAAGGATTCAGTCTGGAGGAGTCGGAGAGCTATCTCCTGCCTCCTAGATAATTCTCTATGCGGGAGCCCGTGAAGGATTTCCTGTCTAGTCTGCAATGCGAAGTTATCTCGTGAAAGGTAGTCAACGGGTCCCCGTCGGCGCCACCGCCACTTCCCTCCCCCGCAGTGGGCGGGGGGCTCGTTTGCACGGGGCAGTGAATGAGTCCTCGCGCCCGAGCGTGAGCCAGTTCGTTGGGGTTGGCGATGCCGTCGACGGAGGCGCCCATGTGGGCGGAAAACCACGTCAACTCGTGAGGAAATACTTTGTTGTGAGCGAGAATGCTGTGAGCAACCAAAGAGATTTGATTGGCGTCAAACGACCTGCCGGCCGTCATGGAATCAGAAAAGATGAGGAATGGATCTCTAGCCGTTAACGCCAGAGAGATGGCGACTTGTTCGGCTACCCCGACGAACTTGGTCCTTACAGAGGCGGCACTAACAGTGCGGCCGCTCATGTTTACCACGGCGGCCCCGAAGCTATTTGGTCCCGAACGAGATGCGTCTACGAAAACCGCGTTTTCTCTTCTGCTGTTTAGCAGAGAGATGTACTTTAGTACGACGTTCTGGCGGGATAGTTGGTTCATAGCTTTTAATTCCTACTAAAGTACATTTCTTCTCCTCTGGGCTCTATTTTATGTGCGCAACTGCGCTCGTGGTGTCGTGTATGTTTTCTTTCTTGTGTCCTCGTTTTTTTTTTTTTAGCGCAGTTTATAAACGTGTAATAGCAGAGAGAGGTAGGCTTTAGCCCGCGCTCTCCTTCTACCCTGATTATGTACCGGATTAATGTTTCGTGGAAGTGGATAAACCGTGATCTTCGACCTTACGGTGTCGGGCAGTGGAACTGCTCTCTCCTTAGTCAGGGTAGAGGTGATGCCTGCTCTGGCTAGAATCGACTAACGTCTTCATTTATGTATTTCTAGTGTTCCAGCAATATTACTGAGACCACCAAGAGCATCTAGAGAGACTACCTTAGCTCTGTGGGCAAGTTTGAGCCAACTAGCTCTCCCCGTGTTGCATATCTTAGTTGCTTTAGAATTAACCAATGCACTTTACGACTTCCGCCAACAGGTCCCAAATGCTTCGCAATCTACTGATAATTTTAACCTGGTGTCTTTCGTTCCCCTGTAGCAAGGAATTTAGCACCGAGCAGTTCGACTCTAAAATGGTATCCCGGACACTGGTGACAACCAGACAATAATATTGTTGACCCCGAAACCTTAACACCTAATACTGTAAACATCAACAATACGAAGAAAAAACGACGCAATCAAACCACCTACTGCGATGCAATTGTACATAGTTTTACACGTAATTAGGCAAGCCTATGTCCGCATTTTTACATGGAATTTCATTAACCCTTACGCTAATACTCCCCAGATAATTCGGGAAAGAGAATATGCTGCTGGACGAGTTGCTTCAAGTCTAGGTGGTACATATTAGCGCCACGTGGAAGTAAAGAGCGAGCGCTAAACAGAGCGAGTGGGTGGAACCACGTTTGCAAAACCCCTGCTTCTCCCGAGTATACTAGTTGGGTTTACAGCACACTCCAGGCCTCTCCCTAAGCAACTCATGAAACTAAGCTTGGAGGACGCTTAAGCTTCGCCTTTAGGAGTGGAACGCGATATCATTCCAAGATCCCTTACTGCTTCTCACGCTTCCCGGCAATTGCAGCTCGAACCGCAATGTTTACCGGGAAACGCTGACGGCGAACTCTATTCATGCGGGCGAGCGCTGTCCGGTGGAAACGCGGCCTCTTGCGTGGGCCGATCTTTTGTTATTGTTGCGTGCTTTTAATAATTAAGTCTGGGGAGATTTAACATAAAAGGCATGCGCTATAGGTGTTTTGTTTCATGACCTTTTTTTGTGGGCTGTCATTCTCAAAATTCAGAGGAACATTGTAAATAATGTAAGTCAAAGTGTGAGCAAATTAAGTGGTAGAAGTACTTTATTGGCGTATAAAATAGTTTTCGCTCACAGTACGCCAACGCCGGTTACGGCACCGCACGCCGGACGCCGACTGCGGATTTCCAGCGACACGGGAGGTAAAAATGCATGTCAATCGAAATTGACGCGAAAGAAGACAAGGTGGACGTACAGCCTCCCGCATTTTTAGCTATATCGCGCGAGCGTGCATCACGCGTTAATTTAGTGCCTTTAAGAGGCGATAATCAGCGAGACCGGCAGAAGTACTCTTAAGTGCACGAAGCACCTTGTGCAAGAGTTGTCTAATGCGATGTTCCCTTCACGACGACGTACGACCATATTTTAGTGTCCTCGCGCGATATAGCTGAAAATGCGGGACGCTGTACATGGTATATGTATACCGGGTGTCCCAGCTATCACGCAGCACGATTTAAAAAAAAGAGCAACTGCGTTACGCGAAGCAAATATAGTGCGTATTGTTTCCAGTACAGTGTAGTAGCCGCCAGTAATATTTTCGTTACTGATATTTAATTAATTAATTTTAATTATTTATCTAACTCGAGAAGTACTGTCCTTATTATCAAAGTGTCAATGAGGCGTTTGTAGGCAACCACGTGGGACATCTAACTGCGGTATTTTCAGCGCCGTACTAATTGCGTACTCAATTTTTCCAAGTGATAAAGAAATCCCGCGAAATATAAAAAATACCACGTGACGATGCTCCAACCCGCATAATAAAGCAGCGCCCTCGAACAAGCTCCCTCTGAGTTAGCCAGAATGAAATAAACGAAAGAAAGAAAGAAGAAATCGTGACCGAGTTTGTGCTTTACGCCGACCAAAGGAGCACATCGTGTTTGGTGTTAGTTGGAAACGAGCTACGATAGCTGTTGTCTTAGCGTAGATAGTGTGCATGGGTGGCTTTTTTTTTCTGCGCAGAACCTGTCACCGCAGAAGCTGATCGATGAAATCCGCGCAAAGGGTTAAAGGTGTGTTTTGTATCGCCCCAGTCGCCATGTCTTATTCTAATGAGCAGAAGGCGAACATGATGCTTGCCTTGGGAGCTGCAAATGGCAACACAAGGCCGCAAAGATTTATCGGTCATGGAAGTGGGGCGGTAGACCCAACGCATCGACAATCATCAGAAATTATGAAAGCCTGCGAGAAACCGGCAGCTTCAAGAAACAGCGACAGAGGACTTCATCTTTGAGTCCTAACATACGCGCGGATGTTCTGGCATTTATGGCCTCAAACCCTCAAGCTAGCGTGTGAGACGTGGCCGCCCAGACACCAATTTCCAAGTCGTCAATTTGGAGGATTTTAAACGACTCGGCCTTTCACCCGTACCACGTTAACTTGCACCAATGCTTCGAAGCGAGGGACTTGCAGAATCGTCTAGATTTTTCGAATTGGATCCTCACAAAATCCGATGAATCACCGACCTTTCTGAGCAACGTCATCTGGACAAATGAAGCCAATTTTTGCAGAAATGGCCAGGTAAATCTGCAAAATGCACACTATTGGATTGACTCCAATCCACACTGGGTAAAGCGCACTCGGCACCAGTACCAGTGGTCGTTCAATGTGTGGTGTGGAATTACGACGGTGGTATAATTGGTCCCATATTCTTCGATCAGACACTGACTGGACAGCGTTACGTGGACGAAATCCTTGAAGGGACGGTGGATGGGTTTTGCAGCGAAGTCCCGCTGTCACGTCTTCCACTTGTGTGGTATCAGCAAGATGGGGCGCCAGCACACAGCAGCAGCCGAACACGAAACTGGTTAGAATGCGACTTTTCACACACAATGGATTGGAAGTCACCGGCCTGTCCATTGGCCGGCTCGGTCACCTGATCTCTCTCCACTCGATTTCTTTCTGTGGGGTTACGTAAAAGATCGTGCTTACATGAGCGAGACGAAGACGTCAGATGAGCTCAAGGCAAGGATAACGGATGTCTGCAGCAGAATCCCACCCTCGGTCATCAAAAAAGCCACTGAAGATGTGATAAAGCGGGCTCACTACTGCGTGGCTGCAGAAGGGGACCTATTCGAACACGTCCTATAAGCGGTAGCTAGTGTTCCACGGCACTTACGAATGCACCGATAATAAACCATGCAACCATGAGATCTGACTTTTTCCTTTGTTTTTCGCTCACGTCCCCATTGCCAAATCGGAACATTAGGCAGTGGAACATTACCTAATTGAACGCATCGGTTTTGTCTTTTCTCTACACGTGGGTCACTTCCGAGTGTGTTTATTTTACTTTTATTTTTTGCCATGAACCTGTTTTGGAAGCACGTACTCATGAAAAATAACGCCCTCACTTTAATTTGGCTTTGCTCCGAAGCAAGCTTCTGGCGCGAAGTATAGCTGCGCATGCACTCCTTCGATGCGGTGCGAGCAGAGCTGGTATTTTGAAATATTCTATGTCTATTTCATTGCTTATTGCGTGTCGTCCGTGTTATCAAGGACAATTTTTATCAAGTGGCTCACTCAGCCGCGTGAGACAGATAAGAAGCGTGACATATTATTGACAGGAAGAAATCGCTGCTATGCCGCGAAACTTGCTGTTGCGGATACATCCATACCATTGTCAAGGTGATGCGTTGTCTCTTGGGCGGTGCGACAGGCAAAAGCCGTTGCTTTCAATCAGCTTACTTGAGGGCGCTGCTTTATGATGTGGGTGGGAGCGTCGTCACGTGGTATTTTTTTTTTAATTTCGCGGGGTTTCTTTATCACTTGGAAAAATTGAGTACGCAATTAGTGCGGCGCTGAAAATACCGCAGTTAGAAGCCCCACGTGGTTGCCTACAAACGCCTCATTGACACTTTGATAATTAGGACAGTACTTCTGGAGTTAGATAATTAAAATTAATTAATTAAATATCAGTAATGAAAACATTACTGGCGGCTACTACACTGTACTGGAAACAATACGCACTAGGTTTGCTTTGCGTAACGCCGTTGCTCTATTTTTTTTAATTTTGCTGCGTGATAGCTGGGACACCCTGTATATATTTTCTGAATTTGGGGCATTAAAGATTTAATGCCGCATAATTGTGTGATATTTCTGCCTTACTTTCTTCGTTCCATTGCCAGACATTACATTTTTTCCAGTTCTTCTCCTTTTTTTATTCATGTGTCGTTTTTTTTTTTTATTATACATACGCGTTTTCTTTACGCCGATGTACGTTGCAATGTCGTCTTTTGCGTCGACTTTAGTTGAAATGCCCTTTTTTTTTTCTCACCAAGAGGCCAGGTTGGCCAATCCTCTGGTGGGCCATGGTAGAGCCCGTAGTGCATGGTTCTCTCTGCTTTGTCTTATTTGAGCTACAAGGTCTCCAAATAAATTACTTATTGAATGTCAACCACTTTTGTTGGTGCTCTGTCGCTGTTTCGGCAAGGCAGCCATAAAGAATCAGTGTGGCGCCTCTATCCGCTCGTTGACAGACGAAGTAATTTGAGAACAGTTAGTTAATTCTAAGAACGCAAAAAGCTACGACAGAGAACCAGTTTCTAAGTAGCATGATTGGTCTCCACTAAATCAACAAACAATAAAAGAAGCCGGCAGGAGCAGAAGAGCAGTCGTAAAACGAACCCGGATGTCAGAGTTAAAGGCAAATGCCGAATAAAAATGCTACTGCAGACTGCTGTTCGCAAATAGTTTCCACAGGCAAATATTGTAACATGGAAGTTACAATGTGGAACCAGCAGCAAGGAAGACCCACACAAGGGGCATAATTAGCATCTCATGCCGGTTTGCTTAAGTACACTTTGAATGCTCGAAAGAATAGAAACGTTTCCTAGTTAGGCACATAGCATTTACTTTGTCAGCTGCATTTACCACTGGTAATACAACGCATAATTTTAAACATTAAAAGGGCATAGTATTGCAAACTAACTGACACCTCAAGTGGAAAATCTTGACATACGAAAAAATAACCAGAATATCGTGTGCTTCATAATGCTTCGCAGTGCAAGATGGAAGAGAAGTAAGCCCTTTGAGATGCATCAATTTCGCTAAATAGGTAGAAGGTTTAGAATGTCGTGCGAGTACACACATGTTGACTATGATTTACCTACAGGTGTGGAATGCAGGCAGGGATTTCGTTGCAAAAAGGTAAACACGGAAAATCAAAGAATCAGAGTGTCCTCACACCAAACATTTTGTTGGTGCATTAGAGAAACACACCAAGGTGCTCAAATACAACAAACGCGCCCTGCAGAAATTAGACACGATGAAAGCTGTCAAGGAGGTGATAGGGAGTAGATTGCGGCGCAGTGAGGGGGGGTTACGTTTAGCGGTTCTCAACCACATATTCACCTGAAGAGTGTCTTTCGGGTAGAACATGCCGACACGTGAGCATGTATATCTTCAAGAATATATAGGGTGATCACTTTTAAGCTGCACCGCAATTTTTAAGGTCGCCTGTTGGAAATAACGTAATTCTAGTCCTCCAGCTGGATTATTGAGAGAGGCGGACATTGCTTGCACGAGTGTTCAAAACACATATTGATATAAATATCAAACATTCACTAATTAGTTTCTTAATTATTTACTTTATGGCATATATTGCAATTTACGTATTGTTGTCGGCGAGTTTGTAAGTCGTATCCACTTTGGATGAATTTTCAGAATGAGACCTGATTGGGGATATGCGCCATCAATCTCGCCGTAAAAATTCACTCTTGTTCCACTTACTTTTTTCACAAGGCGCTCCTTTATGCATTCAAGCACAAAAGTAACTGGAACGCCCATGTAGATCGTCCAACACTTTAAGAAATAATATCTCCAAACTGGCGTCATCTTGGAAACTCTTTTCTACGAGTAGTTTATACGCCTTGCAAACGCAATGGCTACAAATCGTCAATTGGAATATTGTCATAAAATAGCAAAGAAGTTATTGGTAAATATTCTTTATTTATTTGAATGTATTTCGATTTCTCATGCAAGTAACGTCCACCTCTCTAAATAGCCCAGGTAAAGGATAACAATAACGATGTCTGTAACAGCTGATTTTCTAAAATACCGTAAAATTTAAAACTTCTTCTTCTTTTTGGGGTTTTACGTGCCAAAACCAGTTCTGATTATGAGGAACGCCGTAGTGGAGGGCTCCGGAATAATGTCTTAACACCTGGGGTTCTTCAGAGACAGACTGGCGGACTTTGAGGATGTGGTTTCCGCAGCGATGCGTTTAGCGTCTAGGCGGGACAGAGTCTTGGTTTTAGGGGACTTCGATGCGCAACACTCCGAATGGGGATACGCGGCAGACTCTCCGAAAGGAAAACTTTTGCTGCATTTGACGGAGAGGTACGATTTAACCCTGTTAACTCATCTTGATAAACCCACCAGAGTCGGTAACAGCGTCTGGAAAGATACCTCGCTGGACTTGATCTTTACGAACCAAGCGGATGAGACAACGTGGACGAACCTAGGGGACAACCTTGGAAGTGACCACTATATCCTCAGCCTTTCGGTAAACTCGTCCCGTATAAGACGCAAGGTTGCGCCGGCCATACTGACAGATTGGACGAAATATCGCGATCGCCAGGTCAGCACAGGTCCGATAGCGAACGTCTGAAACTGGGCGAAGCAGCTTCTCAACGCGCTGGCGGGGCTGACGAAAGTTGTAACACAACGCGAGACGCCCCGGTAGTGGACAGGCACCTGCTACACTTATGGGAGGCCCGCCGTAGCCTCACCAAGAGATGGAAAAGGCAGGCCGCCGCGGCCGGGATTCTCACGCCGTATATATACAGGGTGTCCCAGCTATCACGCAGCACGATTTAAAAAAAGAGGAACAGCGTTACGCGAACCAAACCTAGTGCGTATTGTTTCCAGTACAGTGGAGTAGACGCCAGTAATTTTTTCGTTACTGAGATTGAAATATTCAATTGTAATTAATTATCTAACTCGAGAAGTACTGTCCTAATTATCAAAGTGTCAATGAGAAAGTTGTAGAGCAACATGAAAAACTCCCGATACAGCTTTCTGTTGCTCAATACGTAATACATAAATGTGTTTTTGCGAGTGTGAAAGAAGCCCGCGAATACACGCAGAATTGCCGCACGACTGGCCGCTCGAGGCACTTTGCGTGTATTCGCGGGCTTCTTTCATGCTCGGAAAAACACTTTGATAAACAGGATATATATATATATATATATATATATATATATATATATATATATATATATATCGATTCATTCATGGAACTTCGACCCCGCTCCTTATACAAAACGCTAATGGAAGTGACAGAAAATTTTAACAAAAACGATGCTCCCATCTTTCTTAGGTAACCGTCTGAACCGTCTGCTGGTCTCCATTTCAATTTCTCATCTAAATACAGACCTTCAGCTCCATCTGCAGAAATAATACATCCTGCATGATTGTCAGGGTACATTGCCCATGACCCGTCTGCTGCAAGTTGTGCAATTAGCGTGCACACTGAATCTTGCTCGCTCCTACCTTCAAACAAAAGGTCACGGTGCTGCAATGTCATACTGGCATGCTGGCCCTACCTTGTTGAAAGCTCATAAGTGCTGATTCTCACTAGTTAATGTTCAACATTGAATGTGTAATCGTCTTACTATAATTAAACATCCCAAAGTACAGATCTACGCGTTCGAGCTGTGCTTTCGCGTTGCGTGCGGCGAGTGTCATGGTTACGCCGGCAGCCGTTGGCGACAAGCAAGTATGACTGCGTGCAGCGAACATCCGCTAGACAAGTGCGTGTGCCTCGAAGTTTGAAATGGCATACAATAATTGGAACACGGTCAAATGAAATCTTTGAAGCTGACTCACAAATTATTTATTCATTCATTCATTTCCTTATTCGTTTATGTAGGACAAACTAAACACAAAAATTATAAACAAGTAAACGCGCTATAGTCATAGCCCACAGCTTCCGGTAAACGCATGGCACGCGCTCTTACAATTTGGTGGATCTGGTTGTTTGAGAGAAAATTTACAGGCTAACACCGCAATATATATCCGCTAGTGGCGCTCCCGGCGCTCGTAGCCAAGAGGTCTCGAAGCCATCGGTCGATAACCGCTAGGCGACGCTGGCGCAGTGCGCAGGCGGGCCCTCTACCAGGTATTTTTTATAGACAAGTAATGTATTTAAACTCTTTATTGCGATATCAATTTGATGGACACTCTAGACGATTTTCGCTGTCGCCGTGATGTTCCTACAAAGTCGAAGTGCGATCAGAAAAGCCGCTCGGCGCTTTTCGGCGAGCCGCTGATGACCCTGGTGACGACCCTGGTGACCCTCACACACTGGCCCTCGGCGAGGGCCAGTGTGTGAGGGTCACCCGAGAAGGATGGCTTGATGAGCGCTGTCTACCCGCGCGCCCAACGTCGGCTTTCACGTGATCGAGCGCAAGCTAGTGAAAGAGAAGGTGGAAAGCGCGCCTATCTGTGGCGGGATCCACGGCTAAAGGATAGCCAGAATGGCTAGTGGCTTGATGCGCACTCTCCTCCCGCGCGCCTACGATGTTCACGTTATTAAGTAGGGGTACCAATATACAGAACTTTTGAATAACGCATCGAATACTGTCCTATTCGATTTGGTCCTTGAATCGAAAGCCACTAGTCCAAAATTCGAATATTTTTCGAATACTTGTCGTTGTTCATTGTTCATGATACAACACGAAATCGAAGCAAAAATATCCGAGGACATCTAAGCACTTGTTATGAGCTGTGAATGTAAAAGCATGAATGACCAATTGGACTGCGCTGAGCGGTCCTTCGAGTTTTGCGCTGCGATACGTGCTGACCGAGTCAGCAAGCAGCAGCAGCCTTCGGGGCCAACGTTAGACGCAACCGACGCATCGCTGCCCATCGAGCGACGCGTCCCTGCCATGCCCTCTCCCCTCACGCAAAACATGGCGGGCTATCGGCGCAGCAGGTGTACCTAAAGTTAAAGTCCCTATATAAGAAAAGTACCGCCATCCTTTAATAAACGCCGCTTCTCTCTCTCCCGTATCTCCGATTGGACGATGATAGCGCGCGCTTTTCACTTCTTTATATTTTCTTTTTTTCCGCCTCAGAGCCATGTTGAAAGTCTTCTGCGCAGCCGCAGTCGCCGGCGGCGGCGGCGGCGCGCGCCCGGCCACGGCCGGGCTCGACTGGCGCGCGCGCTCGTTTCTTACGGCCTTCTCACCCGTCGGGGAAACAATGGGAGAGTTTCTCAGTACGTTTCGCCACCCGTCGGCGGTAGGGGCGCTGCGACCCTGACCCTTCCTCCCCTGCTCCGCGTACATGCGCTTGCCTTCGCGCTCGCACGATCGTTTTCCCGCGCATTTTATGCGGTGCTCTGTCAGTGTTGTTCAGTATGCAGTCTCCTGAAGACGGTCGTACAGCCTTTAGTACGCGCTGCCACAGCCAAGTGTTGGCGCCGTTCACTGCACATCGGTATATAACTGCTGTGTGATGGTGTATGGCTGTCTTCCGTATTGCAAGTCCCGTTTCGAGAAAACACCCGGTGTTTCTTTTCACCAGTTCCCAAGCAATGAGGATATAACCCGAGTTTCTAGCGCTTTTGGACAAGATAGCATCAACTAATAAAGGGGAATTATAAGATGGACATAAAAAGATCGTAGCCTTCTCCTCCGGATACGCTACTCGGCAAATACATAATTTCACTATAACTCCTTTTTCCTCACGCAACGACTCTTTTAAGTATTCTTTTTTTCCGCGCACAATAGTGGACTGGAACCAGCAAAAATGACGTCGTCTCTGCGCCAACATTCACTTCTTTTTTATCATGTTTACAGTGACATTATTTTGTTTGTGCCATGTTTGCAGTGACAGTGTTTTACTTCTTTAGTGTAACGTTGCGTGTGCCCAACCTGTACGCTTTGTATTTATTCAAATAACAGTTTTCTTTATTAACCTGTGCATTTTCTGTACATACCAATGTATTCGTTATGCTTGTACCACCCTGCTAAAATCACCGCATGGTGATTGCAGTATTTATAAAATTAAAATAAATAAATAATAGCGTTTTTTTTTTCGATAAAGCCTCCGAACACCTGCCACGCAGGAATGTACTAGAAGTAATCGAAAGATAATTACAACGCGCTCCCATCTTGAGCTGCCCTGAAGGTGTTGACGACAGCCATGCGATACGATCCGCAAATCTAATTGCCGAGAAGTTTCTGAGAATAGTCCTTGTAAATCAGTCAAACCAACTGAGTGACGAAAACGACAAGTCGGCCTATGTACACAAGCCGCCAAGGAAACACTTTAGATTGTAATTGTGAATAAGACACATTTGTGAGCTGGTGTGTCCGCAAAAGTTTTCGCCTGAAAGTATGGCAACCATTGTAAGTGCGTACGAGCAATAAATATTTATTTAAATTCCTCAAAATGCATTTGATGGCGGAGAGCTGTTCTCCCGGCGCATACATCTCCAGTGAATTTAAAGAAGCTTGATGTATTAATTCAGTTACACTGCATCCATTTATAAGAAGCCTAGATGAACAATTTACGCGTCCTCTACAATTAGGCGACTTGTTCTTGAATGCACGGTGAGGTAAGAAGCGCGCCCGACCCAATCTTCCAGCGTTGCGCGCGCTGCACAGATCGGCTGGGAGCAGCTGAGCAGGGTGGGGTCGCAGCGCCCCCCTCCAAGCAGCGGCCATAGGCATGAACTAGCCCCGATGCGAAGGCCGTAAGAAGCGAGCGCGCGCGCCAGTCGAGCCCGGCCGTGGCCCGGCCTGAAAGCTTCAACGTGGACTTTCTAGGTGCGCCACCGTCGACTTGGCTTTCGCAAGCAAAAAGTAAAAAAAAAAGCAAGCGCTTTAGGAGAAGAGGCGGCGGAGGAAATAGTAGATGGCGGTACCTTTCATACATAGGGATTTTCCACCATCTACTTTTTCCTTCGCCGTGTCCTCTCCTGAAGCGCTCGGTATTTTTTTTTTTTTTTTTCTTGCGAAAGCAAGTCGACGGTGGCGCCCCTGGAAAGTCTACGTTAAAGCGTGCAGGCCGGGCGCGCGCCGCCCCTGCCGCCGGCAACGGCGGCTGCGCAGAGGCACATTCGACATGGCGCTGAGGCGGAAAAAAAATATATATATATATATATATATATATATATATATATATATATATATATTTAAAGAAGTGAAAGCGCGCGATATCATGGTCCAATCGGAGATACAGGAGAGAGAGAAGCGGCGTTGATCCAAGGATGGCGGTACTTTTCTTATATAGGGACTTTAGGTGTACCGTTCCCCGCCGAGGTGGCTCAGGCAGCTAAGCCGTTGCGCTGCTGAGCACGAGGTGGCGGGATCGAATCTCGGTCCCGGCGGCCGCATTTCGATGGAGGCGAAATGCAAAAACGCCCGTGTGCTTGCGTTGCAGTGCACGTTAAAGAACCCCAGGTGGTCAAAATTAATCCGGAGCCCTCCACTACGGCGTGCCTCATAATCAGAACTGGTTTTGGCACGAAGTAGGTGTACCATTGCCCGTTTGCCAATGCCTCCTCAATAGCAAAAGGCGTTAATTCGCCCGCTTGCCAACGCCTCCTCAATAGCAAAAGACCTGTGCACTGCTATCCATGACGTCATGCTCCCTTGCCCGACTGCAATATATCTAATGGGGAAGCTCCCGAGTAAGCCGCGGTGATGTTGACGTCACCACTTTTGTCAGGCTGGGCTGGACTGTGGAAATTTAGGTCCAAGTAGCATGACGCGATAAAGCAGAGTGCGCAGGCCTCTTATCGCTGCGCTCCGTCGACAAGCGCTCGTTCCGAAATCGAGAGCGAGGTGGCGTCGCGGCGTTGCCCTCACTAAAGTCGCTATATAAGAAAAGTACCGCCATCTACTCTTTCCTCTGCCGCCTCCTCTCCAAAGCGCTTGCTTTTTTCTTTACTTTTTGCTTGCGAGCCATGTTGAAAGTCCTCTGCGCAGCCGCAGTCGCCGGCGGCGGCGGCGTGCGACCGGCCTGAAAGTTTCAACGTAGACTTTCTAGGTGCGCCACCGTCGACTTGGCTTTCGCAAGCAAAAAGTGAGAAAAAAAAAAATCAAGCGCTTTAGGAGAGGAGGCGGCGGAGGAAAGAGTAGATGGCGGTACTTTTCTTATATAGGGACTTTAGCCCTCACCCCTCACGCAACACCTCGCGCGCTAGCATTGCAGCCTGCGTCCCCTTTCATCCGCTCTGCTCCTTCGAGGCGCAGCTCGTGACGTGGCGTCGCAGCCACGTCACGTCACGTCAGTCTGACCACTGACAAAGCGCGATAAGCGCGAAAAGGCATTATTACTGGAAAGGCATCGCTACAAAATACTGGCCCTGATCACCATTGTCACTTTTACTTTTGTTTTTGTTGTCTTTTGGGTTATTAGTTCTTCGCATGTGCTTTTTGTTATTCCTACCTCTTATTTTGCATGCTTCCTTTTTCTTGTTTAGAAGTGCCTTCAGTTTGCGTGCGTGATAGATGGCGTTAGTGACAGCTGCCGGCTAAAGGCCCTATATATAAAAAGTAGCGCCATCCACTTCCCTCCTCCTCCGCTCCACTATCGCGCTCGGCGCGACCAGTGCGATCGAGGCGCGATATCGACAGTGGCGCCGCTTGTGTCGGGCCTGCCGTGGCAGACGACAGCTAACGCGCTACCAGAGGAAATCCGAGGAAAACTTCGATCGCGCCCTGCGGAGAAGTTTTTGGGGCGCGATTTTGCTTCGTCAGTCAGTAACTGGTCTTAATATTGCCGTTTTGGAAGTAGCAATGCGATGATGCGAGACGGCGCAAATGCTAAGTGTACAGCAAGCGTTTGCGCTCGCCGGATGGTAAACAAAAAAAGCATTTTGCCCTCGCCTTTTCGGTTGCGGCAACTTAAGGCGCAGCAGCATGCCATCACATTGAAGTTCTTGTCCCTAACACGTTTGATCCGTTTGTGCGTACAGCACTTTCGTCGCACGGGCCCGAGAATGGCGGACGGAGCTCGCTGGAAAGAAAAAAATATACAAAAGCGCAACGCCTGCTACCACGTGACACGAATTGGCCAATAGGGGAGCGGAGGAGGCTGGGGCGACAGGAGGCGGCAAGGAGGAAACGCCGGGGTGAGCGCGGTGGCGGCAAGATCTATGAATGGCGCTACTTTTTATATATAGGTTTTTTACTGCCGGCCGGCAGTAGCTCTTGCCGCATTCGGCGCCTGATAACTAGCTGCCTTGGCTGTGCTCTTTTTTGACGTTCGCTATCTCCCTTGATTCCAACTTTTTTCTTTTAAATACTGTCGCTGTTCGAAAGAAACCACCAGTTGACACAGCACCCGTGTTTTCTTCTCGTAGTGCTGTTATCTGCGCTATTTGTTCAGTAGGTGACGTCACGTGACGTCACAGACCCAGCTTATCACCGTGCCGGTGCACCAGCATGGCGGCTATGATGACGTCAGTGCAAGGCATGTATAGAGCACGCTGCGTCGCTCAAACATCCAGTCTTTTCCGGCTAAACACCATCACTCGCAATAAAATGGCACACAGAATTCGGCAGTGGGTATTGTTTGGTAGATTTTATAGATGCAGCACCTGTGTCATCAACGGATCAAGTATGAATAGGTTTCATTGCAACATAGTTCATACAATAGTGGCACCTTCTGTCACGATCATGCGAATGAGGAAAACTGCTTGTTTTTCCGCTCTATTCCTGCAGACGGCACACATTGCCGATTTGGTCGCGAAGGTAGACACTGATATTAATTAGCCAACATGGCTGCGTCTCTAAACTGTATAACTGCTCAGTTGTGCCTAATGTTTACATTGTAAATTTATTAATGTATGTTTTATAATGTGCAGTGTAATGGCAAAATTTCTAATATGCGTGCCAAGGTGTGAAGCTATGCTCTTGTGCAATTTATACGGCCGAACCTTACTTCGTGTAATTTCCTAATAATTCGCTATCGCTATTGATGATTCACCTTTCGCACGATACTACTACAAAAACATTTTTAAATATTTTCGTCCAAGTTACTACTTACACATATCGTCATCCTGCGTGAAAGGTGCCAATGCATTATGCACACCTGTGAAGCTTATAAAGTGCTACGTTAAACAGCCGACTAAAAGTTTTGGCGCAAAAGTGGAGGCGGGTGAATATTCCGAATCGCCATGGTGCACCAGATGCGATCATGTCCCTGTTTTTCGTGTACAAGCTACTCGGTTGACCGGATGTCTGTTCTTAAAGTGCAATAAGTGCACCAAATGTAAATATTTCTTTTGCGAAACCAACTTCACGAAATCATTTTACCCAATTTTGTTCGAAATTTGAAAATATTTTACATTCGAATCGTTTCTCGCGGATATTCGCATTCAAAGTTCTCGCAATTTGAGCACCGCGAATAAAAGTGAAGAATTACTAAGAAAAGAAAACTCACCTCCATAAACGTTATCCTCCAGTTGTCGACGTCTGGCCTCCAGTGGTGGCAGAGCCTCCGCGCTTGCCGACAGCTCCGCCTTCCCCGAAAGGCTATACGTCCCTGCTTGTCGTTGCATGCCTGTTTGAGGCCCAAGTTGCAGAATAGCATATCAAGAGTCAGCTTGCTTGCGAATTTCGTAGTCAATGCGCACGGGACGGGATAAGCATACTTTGTCGAGGTAATGGTGTGCAAGCAAGATGAACCAGAACCTTATTTAAAGGAAACTTTTTTTTTTTTGCCTTTACACCTCTTGACAACGCGGTCACCACCTCCAAGAGGTGTTGGTTTGGTTCGGAGTGTTGTGTGCGCGATCGGTTACGGTTTAAAAAGTTTAATTATGAGGTTTTACGTGCCAAAACCACGATCTGATTATGAGGCACGCCGTAATGGGGGACTGGGGAATAATTTGGACCACCTGAGGTTCTTTAACGAGCCCTAAATTTAAGTACACGGGTGTCTTACATTTCGCCCCCACCGAAATGCGGGCGCCGTGGCCGGCATTTGTTCCCGCGACCTCTTGCTTAGTAGCCCATCACCATAGCCACTAAGCAACGACGGCGGGTGACGACGGTTTCCGCTGGATGTGTTTGCGACGTTGTAACGCCACAAGTGTACGTTGGGCTCAGGAGTATCCCGGAAGGTGGGGGGGGGGGGGGGGGGATTCATCGCGTGCACAAATGCCTGGAAACGGTCACTGAGCAAGAAAAGTGTGCCTCAAAAGAAACTTTCGCTTCAACCGGTTGCCACAGCATGTGGACACCACTTAGTTTTCCGCGGTAGTCCGGCAAAGTGAAAAGTTGGAAGGCGATTCAACATCCAGTTGAAGTAGATCACAAACGACGTCTTCCTGAGCGAGTTGGGGGCGAGGATGGGGAGAAGTCCCTGCGCACGGCACTCTATCGCGGGGAGATTGAGGAGCGTAAGACTGCTGCAATGTTTTTACGGCACTATATTCGAAATCGGCCAAAATTTTGACCGCATGATTACGTGTTAATGAACATAAGATAATTTCTGGAGCTTTATATGCTAAAACTACGATGTGATCATGAGGCACACCGTAGTGGGGAAAACACATTTATGGCATACTGGTTAAAATATCGGCCTTCTGTGCTAAAGGACCTTGGTTGGAATCCGGTAGACGTGCAATTTAACATACATACATACATACATACATACATACATACATACATACATACATACATACATACATACATACATACACGCATGCATGCATGCATCCATGCATACATACATACATACATACATACATACATACATACATACATACATACATACATACATACATACATACATACATACATACATACATACATACATACATACATACATACATACATACATACATACATACATACATACATACATACATACATACATACATACATACATACATACATACATACATACATACATACATACATACATACATACATACATACATACATACATACATACATACATACATACATACATACATACATACATACATACATACATACATACATACATACATACATACATACATACATACATACATACATACATACATACATACATACATACATACATACATACATACATACATACATACATACATACATACGTTACATACATACATATCGGAACATCACTGTGGCTTCAGGGCACATTTTCAATACCACATCTCAGCCGACATTTTGACAGTGCACTATCTTAAGAATAAATCCACGAAAGCGTGTAGAAATCTAGATGCACCATACGGAAAAGTGGGAATAACTTGCTAAGAAAGACGTCTTTCAAATGAGGCGAACCCTGTAATACTCACGCATGGTTCCACATCAAGAAAAATTCGAACACATTGTTGGCGTCGAACGACTGGCGTCGAACGACCTGACGGCCGTCATGGAATCAGAAAAGATGAGGAATGGATCTCTAGCCGTTAACGCCAGAGAGATGGCGACTTGTTCGGCTACCCCGACGAACTTGGTCCTTACAGAGGCGGCACTAACAGTGCGGCCGCTCATGTTTACCACGGCGGCCCAGAAGCTATTTGGTCCCGAACGAGATGCGTCTACGAAAACCGCGTTTTCTCTTCTGCTGTTTAGCAGAGAGATGTACTTTAGTACGACGTTCTGGTGGGCTAGTTGGTTCATAGCTTTTGATTCCTACTAAAGTACATTTCTTCTCCTCTGGGCTCTATTTTATGTGCGCAACTGCGCTCGTGGTGTCGTGTGTTTTCTTTCCAGTGTCCTCGTTTTTTTTTTTTTTTTTTTCGCGCAGTTTATAAACGTCTAACAGCAGAGAGAGGTAGGCTTTAGCCCGCGCTCTCCTTCTACCCTGATTATGTACCGGATTCATGTTTCGTGGAAGTGGAAAAACCGTGATCGTCGACCTTACGGTGTCGGGCAGTGGAACTGCTCTCTCCTTAGTCAGGGGAGAGGTGATGCCTGCTCTGGCTAGAATCGACTAACGTCTTCATTTATGTATTTCTAGTGTGACCCTGGTGACCCTCACACACTGGCCCTCTCGCCCTCGGCGAGGGCCAGTGTGTGAGGGTCACCCGAGAAGGATGGCTTGATGAGCGCTGTCTACCCGCGCGCCCAACGTCGGCTGTCCCGTGATCGAGCGCAAGCTAGTGAAAGAGAAGGTGGAAAGCGCGCCTATCTGTGGCGGGATCCACGGCTAAAGGATAGCCAGAATGGCTAGTGGCTTGATGCGCACTCTCCTCCCGCGCGCCTACGATGTTCACGTTATTAATTAGGGGTACCAATATACAGAACTTTTGAATAACGCATCGAATACTGTCCTATTCGATTTGGTCCTTGAATCGAAAGTCACTAGTCGAAAATTCGAATATTTTTGGAATACTTGTCTTTGTTCATTGTTCATGATACAACACGAAATCGAAGCAAAAATATCCGAGGGCATCTAAGCACTTGTTATGAGCTGTGAATGTAAAAGCATGAATGACCAATTGGACTGCGCCGAGCGGTCCTTCGAGTTTTGCGCAAGCAGCAGCCTTCGGGGCCAACACTGCATGCCACCGACGCGTCGCTGCCCATCGAGCTACGCGTCCCTGCCATGCCCTCTCCCTTCACGCAAAACATGGCTGGCTATCGGCGCAGCAGGAGGTTTACCTAAAGGCCCTTCCGCCATCTACTTTTTCCTCCGCCGTCTCCTCTCCTAAAGCGCTCGGGTTTTTTTTTTTTTTTTTTTTTTTTTTTTTTTTGCTTGCGAAAGCAAGGCGACGGTGGCGCCCCTAGAAAGTCTACGTTAACGCTTTCATGCCGGGCGCGCGCCGCCCCCGCCGCCGGCAACGGCGGCTGCGCAGAGGTACATTCGACATGGCGCTGAGGCGGGAAAAAAAAATATATATATATATATATATATATATATATAAAGAAGCGAAAGCACGCGTTATCATGGTCCAATCGGAGATACAGGAGAGAGATAAGCGGCGTTGATCCAAGGATGGCGGTACTTTTCTTATATAGGGACTTTAGGTGTACCATTACCCGCCGGGGTGGCTCAGTCAGCTAAGGCGTTGCGCTGCTGAGCACGAGGTCGCGGGATCGAATCCCGGCCCCGGCGGCCGCATTTTGATGGAGGCGAAATGCAAAAACGCCCGTGTGCTTGCGTTGTAGTGCACGTTAAAGAACCCCAGGTGGTCAAAATTAATCCGGAGCCCTCCACTACGGCGTGTCTCATAATCAGAACTGGTTTTGGCACGTAAAACTCTAGAAAAGAAGTAGGTGTACCATTTCGCCCGCTTGCCAATGCCTCCTCAATAGCAAAAGGCATGTGCACTGCTATCCATGACGTCATGCTCCCTTGCCCGACTGCGATATAATCTAATTGGGGAAGCTCCCGAGTAAGCCGCGGTGATGTTGACGTCACTGCTTTCGTCAGGCTGGGCTGGACAGTGGAAATTTCGGTCCAAGTAGCATGACGCGATAAAGCAGAGTGCACAGGCCTCTTATCGCTGCGCTCCGTCGACAAGCGCTCGTTCCGAAAGCGAGAGCGAGGTGGCGTCGCGGCGATGCCCTCACTAAAGTCCCTATATTAGAAAAGTACCGCCATCCTTTGATCAACGCCGCTTCTCTCTCTCCTGTATCTCCGATTGGACGATGATAGCGCGCGCTTTTCACTTCTTTATATATATATATTTTTTCCGCCTCAGAGCCATGTTGAAAGTCCTCTGCGCTAGCCGCAGTCGCCGGCGGCGGTGGCGGCGTGCGCCCGGCCTGAAAGCTTCAACGTAGACTTTCTAGGTGCGCCACCGTCGACTTGGCTTTCGCAAGCAAAATGTGAAAAAAAAGCAAGCGCGTTAGGAGAGGAGGCGGCGGAGGAAAGAGTAGATGGCGGTACTTTTCTTATATAGGGACTTTAGCCCTCACCCCTCACGCAACACCTGGCGCGCTAGCATTGCAGCCTGCGTCCCCTTTCATCCGCTGTGCTCCTTCGAGGCCCAGCTCGTGACGTGGCGTCGCAGCCACGTCACGTCACGTCGCTCTGACCACTGATAAAATACTGGCCCTGATCCCCATTGTCACTTTTACTTTTGCTTTTGTTGTCTTTTGGGTTATTAGTTCTTCGCGTGTGCTTTTTGTTATTCCTACCTCTTATTTTGCTTGCTTCCTTTTTCTTGTTTAGAAGTGCCTTCAGTTTGCGTGCGTGATGGATGGCGTTAGTGACAGCTGCCGGCTAAAGCCCCTATATATAAAAAGTAGCGCCATCCACTTCCCTCCTCCTCAGTTCCACTATGCGCCCGGTGCGACCAGTGCGATCGAGGCGCGATATCGACAGTGGCGCCGCTTGTGTCGGGCCTGCCGTGGCAGACGACAGCTAACGCGCTACCAGAGGAAATCCGAGGAAAACTTCGATCGCGCCCTGCGGAGAAGTTTTTGGGGCGCGATTTTGCTTCGTCAGTCAGTAACTGGTCTTAATAATGCCGTTTTGGAAGTAGCAACGCGACGACGCGAGACGGCGCAAATATCATAGTGTGCAGCAAGCGTTTGCGCACGCCGGATGAAAACCCCCCCCCCCCCCAAAAAAAAAAAAAAAACCTTTTGCCCTCGCCTTGCCGGTTGCGGCAACTAAAGGTGCAGCAGCATGCCATCACAACGAAGTTCTTGTCCCTGACACGTTTGATCCGTTTGTGCTTACAGCACTTTCGTCGCACAGGCCCGAGAATGGCAGTCGGAGCGCGCTGGAAGGAAAAAAAATATACAAAAGCGCAACGCGTGCTTCCACGTGACACGGATTGGCGAATGGGGGAGCGGAGGAGGCTGGGGTGACAGGAGGCGGCAAGGAGGAAACGCCGGGGTGAGCGCGGTGGCGGCAAGATCTAAGAATGGCGCTACTTTTTATATATAGGGGTTTTACTGCCGGCCGGCAGTAGCTCTTGCCGCATTCTGCGCCTGATAACTAGCTGCTTTGGCTGTGCTCTTTTTTGACGTTCGCTATCTTCCTTGATTCCAACTTTTTTCTTTTAAATACTGTCGCTGTTTGAATGAAACCACCAGTTCATACAGCGCCCGTGTTTTCTTCTCGTAGTGCTGTTATCTGCGCTATTTGTTCAGTAGGTGACGTCACGTGACGTCACAGACCCAGCTTATCACCGTGCCGGTGCACCAGCATGGCGGCTACGATGACGTCAGTGCAAGGACATCTATAGAGCACGCTGCGTCGCTCAAACATCCAGTCTTTTCCGGCTAAACACCATCACTCGCAATAAAATGGCACACAGAATTCGGCACTGGGTATTGTTTGGTACATTTTATAGATGCAGCACCTGTGTCATCAACGGATCAAGTATGAATAGGTTTCATTGCAACATACTTCATACAATAGTGGCACCTTCTGTCACGATCATGCGAATGAGGAAAACTGCTTGTTTTTCCGCTGTATTCCTGCAGACGGCACACATTGCCGATTTGGTCGCGAAGGTAGACACTGGTATTAATTATCCAACATGGCTGCGTCTCTAAACTGTATAACTGCTCAGTTGTGCCTAATGTTTACATTGTAAATTTATTAATGTATGTTTTATAATGTGCAGTGTAATGGCAAAATTTCTAATATGCGTGCCAAGGTGTGAAGCTATGCTCTTGTGCAATTTATACGGCCTTATGACGTGTAATTTTTTATACGGCCTTCGTGTAATTTCCTAATAATTCGCTATCGCTATTGATGATTCACCTTTCGCACGATACTACTACAAAAACATTTTTAAATATTTTCGTCCAAGTTACTACTTACACATATCGTCATCCTGCGTGAAAGGTGCCAATGCATTATGCACACCTGTGAAGCTTAATAAAGTGCTACGTTAAACAGCCGACTAAAAGTTTTGGCGCAAAAGTGGAGGCGGGTGAATATTACGAATCGCCATGGTGCACCAGATGCGATCACGCCCCTGTTTTTCGTGTACAAGCTACTCGGTTGACCGGATGTCTGTTCTTAAAGTGCACTAAGTGCACCAAATGCAAATATTTCTTTCGCGAAACCAACTTCACGAAATCATTTTACCCAATTTTGTTTGAAATTTGAAAATATTTTACATTCGAATCGTTTCTCGGGGATATTCGCATTCAAAGTTCTTGCAATTTGAGCACCGCGAATAAAAGTGAAGAATTACTAAGAAAAGAAAACTCACCTCCGGAAACGTTATCCTCCAGTTGTCGACGTCTGGCCTCGAGTGGTGGCAGAGCCTCCGCGCTTGCCGACAGCTCCGCCTTCCCCGAAAAGCTGCACGTCTCTGCTGGTCGTTCCATGTCTGTTTGAGGCCCAAGTTGCAGAATAGCATATCAAGAGTCAGCTTGCTTGCGAATTTCGTAGTCAATGCGCACGGGACGGGATAAGCATAATTTTCGAGGTAATGCTGTGCAAGCAATAGGAACCAGAACCTTATTTAAAGGAAACTTTTTTTTTTTTTGCCTTTACACCTCTTGACAATGCGGTCACCACCTCCAAGAGGTGTTGGTTTGGTTCGGAGTGTTGTGTGCGCGATCGGTTACGGTTTAAAAAGTTTAATTATGAGGTTTTACGTGCCAAAACCACGATCTGATTATGAGGCACGCCGTAATGGGGGACTGGGGAATAATTTGGACCACCTGAGGTTCTTTAACGAGCCCTAAATTTAAGTACAGGGGTGTCGTGCATTTCGCCCCCACCGAAATGCGGGCGCCGTGGCCGGCATTTGTTCCCGCGACCTCTTGCTTAGTAGCCCAACACCATAGCCACTAAGCAACGACGGCGGGTGACGACGGTTTCCGCTGGATGTGTTTGCGACGTTGTAACGCCACAAGTGTAGGTTGGGATCAGGAGTATCCCGGGGAGGGGGGGGGGGGGGGGGGGGAGTCATCGCGTGCACAAATGCCTGGATACGGTCACTGAGCAAGTACAGTGTTCCTCAAAAGAAACTTTCGCTTCAACCGATTACCACAGCATGTGGGAACCACTTAGTTTTCCGCGGTAGCCCGGCAAAGTCAAAAGTTGGAAGGCGATTCGACATCCATTGAAGTAGATCACAAACGATGTCTTCCTGAGCGAGTAGGGGCGAGGATGGGGCGAAGTCCCTGCGCACGGCACTCTATCGCGGGGAGTTTGAGGAGCGTGAGACTGCTGCAATGTTTTTACGGCACTATATTCGAGATGGGCCAAAATTTTGACCGCATGATTACGTGTTAATGAACTTAAGATAATTTCTGGAGCTTTATACGCTAAGACTACGATGTGATCATGAGGCACACCGCAGTGGGGAAAACGCGTTTATGGCATACCGGTTAAAATATCGGGCTTCTGTGCTAAAGGACCTTTGTTGGAATCCGGTAGACGTGCAATTTAACATACATACATACATACATACATACATACATACATACATACATACATACATACATACATACATACACACATACACACATGCATGCATACAAACATACATACAAACACACACACACACACACACACACACACACACACACACACACACACACACACACACACACACACACACATACATACATACATACATACATACATACATACATACATACATACATACATACATACATACATACATACATACATACATACGTTACATACATACATATCGGAACATCACGGTGGCTTCAGGGCACATCCTCGATACCACATGTCCGCCTACATTTTGACAGTGCACTATCTTCAGAATAAACCCACGAAAGCGTGTAGAAATATAGATGTACCATACGGAAAAGTGGGAATAACTTGCTATGAAAGACGTCTTTCAAATCAGGCGAACCCTGTAATACTCACGCATGGTTCCACATCAAGAAAAATTCGAACACATTGTTGACAAGTAATTTTGCCTATCAAGAGTACATTTGTAGAAAAAAAAAAGCTTTACTGCAGCATATCAGTAACGCAACTGTGGGCTGTGCAATAGTTTGCCGCGCTTCAATCAGCATTTTGAGGCGTCAAGCTAAACGTAGCGTATATGACACATTGGGCATTACAGGACCGACAAGCACGGCAACGGTTGCGCTGAGAGCTCCAGACAACTTACTTGGTATAATGCGCTTTGGTAGAGGCTGCTCGAGGTTCCGGGGATGGAAGGCGCCTCCGGACGTAACGCGTCTAAAAGTTTAAGCGTGATCAAGTGGAAGCTACACAATGCTACGCCACTAACTCGAGGGTATATACACCTTGCTGTGCGTCTCGTTGCTTTAAGCCTAGAGCACCCTGCAGCACTTATGCTGATTGGTCCTATTTTTTTCCTCCATGAGTGCCGTGGAGGCTGGTGATTGGTTGCAAGGGCTGGTTTCTTCTTTTTCCTTCAACTTATGGCATGTACCCACGAGGAGGGGATCGGGCAAGGTTCGCACTGGAAACATAATATTGTCCCGGGACCGTTACCCAAGCGCGCGCACGAGGACGCAGAGAAAGGAAGACGATGAAGGCGCGCCTCGGCTCCTGCGTGGCTCCTGTAAATAAACATTTTACCTCTCGCTTTCCGTGTTACAATATGAAGGTCTTGCTTCCTGTTAACTTATTGTTCAGTACTACCTATATTTAATTAATAGTTAAAGGACGCAGTGCGGGAAGGAAAAGTTATTATTATTATTATTATTATTATTATTATTATTATTATTATTATTATTATTATTATTATTATTATTATTCCGTCAACACCACAGTTCGCGCGGGACTCCGCAAGCGCACGAGCGTAAGCCCGGAAGCGCCGACGCGGGGACCAAAGGGTATGGAAGCGACTGACAGCGATATAGCACCATCCCTGGCTAAACTAGGAACACGTGTCGCAGAAAGTCTTGAGGTGTGGCCGTTGAACTGCTGCACGTTTCGTACTAAACACGCGAATTTCATACAATATATGGAGTCGGCGCCTATTCCTCCGGATATCATTTGTTTGCAAGTAATAGGAAAACACAAGAGATAATCTTAAAGGGTACGACTTGTACACCCATCCCGATTACCCACAGGTCGCCACTTTCGCCAAAAAGGGTGTTGCGCTAAGTGTAGAATACATCCATGGGGAGATACAACATCAAATAATCACGATATGGCCACATAAGCGCAGCAAGCCTAAAATAGTGATTGTAATAGCTCTCTCAGAGACAGACTGGCGGACTTTCAGGATGTGGTTTCCGCAGCGATGCGTTTAGCGTCTAGGCTGGACAGAGTCTTGGTTTTAGGGGACTTCAATGCGCAACACTCCAAATGGGGATACGCGGCAGACTCTCCGAAAGAAAAACTTTGGCTGGATTTGACGGAGAGGTGCGATTTAACCCTGTTAACTCATCTTGATAAAGCCACCAGAGTCGGTAACAGCGTCTCGAAAGATACCTCGCTGGACTTGATCTTTACGAACCAAGCGTATGGGACAACGTGGACGAACCTAGGGGACAACCTTGGAAGTGACCACTATATCCTCAGCCTTTCGGTAAACTCGTCCCGTATAAGACGCAAGGTTGCGCTGACCATACTGACAGATTGGACGAAATATCGCGATCGCCAGGTCAGCACAGGTCCGATAGCGATCGTCGGAAACTGGGCGAAGCAGCTTCTCAACGCGCTGGCGGGGGTGACGAAAGTTGTAACACAACGCGAGACGCCCCGGTAGTGGACAGGCACCTGCTACACTTATGGGAGGCCCGCCGTAGCCTCACCAAGAGATGGAAAAGGCAGAGGTTAAACTAAAGTCCCTATATAAGAAAAGTACCGCCTTCCTTTGATCAATGCCGCTTCGCTCTCTCCTGTATCTCCGATTGGACGATGATAGCACGCGCTTTGACTTCTTTATATATTTTTCCCGCCTCAGAGCCATGTTGAAAGTACCTCTGCGCAGCCGCAGTCTCCGGCGGCGGCGGCGGCGCGCGCCCGGACTGAAAGTTTCAACGTGGACTTTCTAGGGCCGCCACCGTCGACTTGCTTTCGCAAGCAAAAAATAAAGAAAAAAGCAAGCGCTTTAGGAGAGAAAACGACTGAGCAAAGAGTAGATGGCGGTAATTTTACTATATAGGGACTTTAGGTTAAACAGGAAGCTTAAAATCTGCATTGCTCAGTTAGCTCAGCAGGCGAACACGTACGCGCAGGAAACATGCGACGGTAACTGCCGCCAGCTCTGCGATTCCTTTAGGGGGACCCTCAGTACCAAAAAGACATGGCACATTCTCCGCAGCATGATGAATCCCGGGGGAACCAAGACGGCAGCTCAAGCTACTGGAGAATGAATTCAAGGGCAACGACGAGGAACTCATTGATCACTTAAAGCATATTTATATAGGTACGAATTCCAAAGAGGCGAGCCGGTGCGGTAGCTATACGGGGCCGGAACAACCGAATCTGGTCGCACCGATAACGATGGCGGAGGTTTATGCCGCGGCTCAGTCCTTCAAAAGAAGCATGGTGCCAGGGCCCGACCAGATTACTAACGCGATGATTCGAAACTTGAGCAACGAAACCATAGAGCAGTTAACTGAATACTTTAACGAGAAAATATGGGTGGATCAGGGAGAACTAGTGGCTGAATGGAGCAAAATCATCCTTATTCGAATACCGGGGAAGCCCCGAGATATTCGAAACCTACGACCTATATCGCTAACGTCGTGTGCCGGAAAGCTCTTTGAAAAGGTGATACAGACCCGGTTATCGCGCTACATATAAAGCAACAATATCTTCCCCACAAACATATCTTCGAATTTCACCCAGATGCGCCGGCATAGGACGTTTTTCTGATGCTTCAGCAGGACGTTTTGCACCCGGTAAGGAGTTCCGAAGACAGCATTGTGCTTGCTCTCGACGTAAAAAAAAAGGCATTCGATACGATTTCCCACGATGCAATACTAGAAGGACTAGAAGCAGTAGGTTGCGGGACGCGCATTTACCAGTATGTACGCAGCTTTCTGTGAAACCGTACTGCCACCATCGGTCTGGGCTCAACTAGGTCGAAACCCTTTGCAGTTCCCGATCGAGGAACCCCACAAGGTTTCATACTCTCCCCTCTCCTATTTATTCTGGGAATGCGTAAACTCGCACTAGAACTGGATGCGAAGCAAGCCCTAGGGAGCGCCATTTGCTTTTATTAGTTTATGTGAATGATCTCATTGAATTTTGTCTGATACAGTGTGTATAAAACTTTTTGCTGATGACTGTACCATATACAAGGAGATATTGTGTGAGAGTGATCATGTTGTAGTGCAGCAACAATTGTTCCAGATTGAACAGTGGTGTCGAACTTGGGATATGGAAATTAACGTGCAAAAAACAGTCTTATTAACAGTTACACGTAATTACAGCCATGTTTCTTATT